>NC_061118.1:107150777-107450777 GCF_002878395.1 Capsicum annuum | reverse complement strand
ATAGAAATATATTTTTCTTTTCAATGCAATTGTTTTCATCCAATTTGAATATTGGAGTAAAAAATTATGATGAATTTACTTCAGCCTATTAGACAATCAATAGAGGGATAGCTGTGTCTTTTTCTCTTTCTTTAGGGGCATTTTAGTGACCTTCTACCCTATATATACTCCATAACATGGGATTAATGACATTTGAGACCAGAATATACTCATTTTGCTTAATTTCTCTCCACAATTATCAAGAACAAGCAACGGTTCAATTAGGGGTTTAAGGATTCAAGCCAAGATCACCGTAAATTTCCATGGATTCTTAATCTAACGTATGCGTGGTGTTGATTTATGGATCCCTTTCATCCACAAAGCTCAAGAACCCTATTTTATATTAAGAACCATGAATTTATGTTTTTGAAGTTTGATGATGCCCAAGATGGGATCTTTATTATGTTTTTGTGAAACTATGGTGGTATATGATGTATAAATATGTGAAATTAGTGGTTGAATACTTGTAATCTTGATGAATCCACCTATGCCTAAGATGTGCATGTAAGGAGTTTGTGAAAATACCTAAGAGACTAGAAATTATTTTTTTATGACATAATAGGTCCTAAATGACTAGTCCATGCTCCATGCTCATGTTTAACATAATTTCCATGCTATTGTCTTGAATTGAAGATGTTGTATGAGATGCTCATGATATGGTTGTGAATGTTGATGGGATGATCATGAAACTAGATTGATGAACTCATGGAATGTTGATTATATGAAATTCCTCTCATGTATAGGATTTTCAAGAACCATGTATAGTATGAAATCTTCAAGTTATGATGTTATGAAATGTGAACTTTAGTCCAATAATCAAGAATTATCATGTTGTGTCAGTTTTTTTCCATTGAGTCTTGGGGGTACTTGTACCCAAAAAATATAGCTGTGTGCCTAGAGCCATGTTATGTTTTCACGATATCCACAATCAAGCCATATTCTATAGAACTCAGTCAGTCATGTGACTCAGTAAAAATGCAGTAACTCAGTATTCTCAGAAATCTTATGAACTCAGTCAGTCGTAAGTAGTATTCCGTCAATCAATAGAACTTAGTAACTCAGCTCAGTATTTATGTTCAGTGTCTATTCAAATGGAAGTAGGATTCAGCACAGAGCAAACCCAAGAATGGGTATCCACACTGCCAGATTGAGGGTGAGATTCCTAGAAGCAATCCTTGTATTCCAAAACTATGTAGCCAGCATAGGTTGAGACATTAACACTAATAACTTTAGGGTTGATGAGGTTGATACCCGCCATTCTCTTATGGGGACACTGACAGATTTGAGGGTTACTCACAGCTTGTGTTTACCTATTGCACGATATTGTCACCTTTCCAATTATGGTACAGATAGAACCCCGATTTGGCTATTGAAGCACATTTGGGGCATATCAGTTAGATGATTTCTCCCACAGTTTCAGTTACAGAATTAGGACTATTAGATACAGTCATTCAGGCTCAGTAATAGAACTCGAATAGTTCTTCAATTTTTAGGACTTTCAGATATAGTAAACTCAGATACAGTATAGAACTCAGATAGTTCTATCAGATTCAAGACTGTCAGATACAGTCATTCATGTTATCAGTTATATCAGTTATTAGAACTAACTTATCAGTTATGCTAGATATCAGTAAACCATGTTATTAGTATTTAGTTTCAGGACTGTCAGATATAGTCCATCAGACCAGTTCTTCATAAACATAACTGTCAAAAATAATCATTCACTTATCAGTAATATAATATCAGTCTCTCAGTATTCTATAATACATTATCAGTTCCTCACTTATTAGTTACCATAATATCAATATCAGTAAACTCAATCATTTAGTATCTTAGTATCAGCAAACTTATATGTCAGCATTCAGACTTAGTAGTCAGTATCACTACGAGTTCAATTACAGTTATCTATGCATGTATGTATTCTCACGTTTATATCAGTCAACATTTTTCATGCATATAAACCCTTTTCATATAGCCTACCTTACTTGTATACTCAGTACATTCAGTCGTACTGATGCATTTTTGCTATGGTATTTTCTTTTAATGTTACACCATAGGTTTAGAGGAACGAGTTTAAGAGCGACAATAGCATTGCAGATTTCAACAGTCAGTGTCAGCAGAGATCCTCTTCATTTGAGGATGATATGATTATTACTTTATTTATCATTTCAGTTTATTTTTTAGTTGTTGGAGTTAGTTGGAGACATGTTCCTTCAACTCCTTATTCAGTACAGTTAGAGGCTTTCAGACTACAGCATGTTAGACTGTTATTTTAGATTTGTGTTGGTATTGTTATACCATTTTTTGACATTATTTTATCAGATGTTTATTCAGATTTGAACCTTATGGCTTTACAATATTATATTTCTGCATATTTTACAGTATGGTTATTCAGTGCTCAGATATAGAAATCAGTCATGGGTTAGCTTGTGGTCCTTCGGGGTCATGGGCACCGTGTAGCATTTCGGTTTAGAAAATTAAGGTGTTACAAACTTAGTATCAGAGCCTAAGGTTCAATAGTGTCCTAGGAAGTCTGAAAGCCGCATCTAGTAGAGTCTTGTGCATAGGTGTGTTGTGCAGCACACTTATGTGCAGGAGGCTATGAGATGTTTTAGGAATAGTTTCCCCTCTTTCATTTCTTAGATCATGCTATAGAAAGGTACCTTAAGAAATTCACATAGATTTTCATCATGCTTCACTCATGTCAACTCCAGCTTACTTTTAAGGTAACAGAAGCTGTGAATCTCACAGTCGTACAGATAGTGGATAGAGAAAGTGACCAAGTCAGGCCCTAAGATTCCAGTTGTAGTACAAGTATGTATAGAAAAGTAGTAAGGGAAGCTGATTATAGACCAATCCTTTTCACAGTCCAAAGTTTTGTACTTCAATCAGCTTAATGCTTATGCATGCTTCACATCGCAGTTTCATGAACACAACTTATATTCACATGTTTTTCATAGAATCGTGTGCACTTCTAGTTCACTTAGTGTTACAAATCATGTCTCATGAACATAGAAACTTCAAACTCAGGTTATGCAACTCATGACTCATGTACACATGTCATGCTTTATAGTATACTCAGCTTTCATGACTCATGCTATGTCCCTATAGATCAGATACATTCAGACTACATCATGTATATCCTCAGTTCAGACCTTATTGGTAAATCTATCGTATTGATATTTTATTCTTCAAAGTTTTATTCATAAGTCAAGTTCAGTTTGTATCCATTCTTGCTTTAGGTTCTTCTGATTTTAACCCTTCAGTAAGCTCTCCTTGTGAAATCAGTGTAGTAATAAGCAGTACTTAGATGGGTGAGAGTAAATGTTTCATGTTAACAGAAGATTGTTCCTTGCTTATGTTACACAAAGGTGTAGTTATGAAAATAGGCTTTAATATCATATTATTATGCAAGTAAAAGGCTAGTGAGAGATTGTATTTAGAAGCTGGAAAAGTACCGAGTGTAAGTATACATTCAAATCCTTGACTTATGTCAGTCCCCATCTCATGGCCATCGAAACTCAGTTACCATCTCAGTTACAATTTCAGCATTTAGTACTCAGTAATCAGTTTCAGTCCTAGAGTTTAGTGTTTCAATATTCCAATATCAGTAATCAATATTTGTCCAGTATCCAAAAACTAGTATTCAGTTCTAGAAATAGTCCCAGTTACAGTCTTAGCTATAGTTCAGCTTCAGATCAGTATTCACTTAGAAACTTAGTTCAGTTTAAGATTTGCTTAACCATAGCGTACAATTATCAGTTATTTAGTTATAGGTATTTCGATACCTCAGACTATGGAATATTTCCAAATCAAGTGATATGCTTGGTCTTGCATTTTCAAATAATACAGTTTTCATGAAATTCATGCTCAGTCACCTCATGCTACTTAGTTAGCTACCAGTTATTTAGCTAATCAGACAAGCTATCCAGACTAAGTACAGTTTAATTTTATAGATCCAGTATTCAGCTACCAGTTATTCAGCTAATCAGACAAGTCAGTATGTCTATACATTCATTCTCAGCACCTACATGAATCTTTTCAATAGTCTCATTTACAGTGCAGGGGGCTTAGCCACTTCATCTTAAATGATGATTCATAGGCCTGGCCTCCTAATACAAGAATCCCCGTCATGTAGCGATCTCCTATTCTGATGTCCTACTTAAATAAGGCCAAGATTCACTTTCTCCCTGTATGAGTTTTCAGCATGTGTTAATCTCAAACAAACAAGTTCATGTAGTTTGATTTCCTATCTTTTCATCTATTCACACTATCTGAAATCTCATGAATGAAACCATTCTCAGATGAACCAAACATGTAGATGCAAGCTCAACCTAGTTCATCTATTATGCCTCAGTTTCAGTCATGATTCAGTTCCTAGGTGCCTTGTTCATCGTCTCAGTTTTTCTCAATATTTCAGCAAACTCAGTCTAGCCTTCTTCAAGGGACATAGTGTCCCAAGGGGGAGATATGCTCTATTCCCCGAACCTTCATGACATAAATATGTCCCTCTCTTTCTCTTAGTGAGTCCAGTTTTGAGGAAGGGTTACTCATAAGTTGAACCTCTAGCTCTAAAATCTCAGTCGTAAGCCATATACTCAATGGCTCAGTTTAGTTCACGATACTCAGTCCATGTTACAGGTTACAGACTCAGTTCAGATCATGATTTTTAGTTCATGCATCATGTTCCAGACTTAGTTACGTTCTCATATTTTTTCTTAGGTATAATTGGTAATAAATCTCAGGCTCATTAGCATGTTCAGTTCAGGGTAACAGTCTTCCTTGAACAAATTTAGTTTTATGTTCAGATTTTAGTACCAAACTTGGTATCCAAATTCATGCTCACATTCCCATTACAAGCTTGGTACTAAGTACCATTACGTATTCAGTTATCCATTCATGTATCAGATCAGTTGTATAATCATGCATCAGATATGCATGTCAAGTATGATATAAATTCAGCTTATCAGTCATGTCAGTCATGAAATCATGTTTTACTCATTCATGTTCAGCTCATGTCAAACTTATTATTTCCCCTCTTAGTCAGTCTCATTCGAGGATGAATGTTACCAAGGGGGAGATATTGTAAGACCCCATAAAAATTACATGTCAAATTCAGCTCGTAAAACTCCATGAGAGATTCCAACACTTATAAAAATTTTTCTAAGTATTCAAGTTCAACACTTAATCTCATTTTAGACCTCCTAACTTTGGGAATTTATTTGATGACTTTTACGACCTCCGTTTTTGGATTTTCAAGTTGCGTTGCGATAAGGAAAGCCCCTAGTACGCATTGGACACATTCCAGGTGCATTTTGGGCTCATTTCAGTGGCTAACTCACTAGTTTGAAATGCTCCCGCATTTCGAGCGCATTTCAGGTCAAAATTTTAGTCAACTTCAAATGATCATAACTTCCTGTATACAATGAATTTTGAGAGATACTATATATCAATGGAAATATATTTGAGTCTACTTTCCAATGCCATTGGTTTCATCCAATTTTAACATTGAAGTAAAAATTTATGATCAATTTACTTTAGCCTGTCAGACAGTCAACAGAGGGACATCTGCATCTTTTTCTCTTTCTTTAGGGGCAATTTGGTCACCTTTCACCCCTATATATACTCCATAACATGGGATTAATGATATTTGAGACCAGAATATACTACTTTTGCTCAGTTTCTCTCCAAGATTATCAATAACAAGCAAGGGTTTAATTGGGGGTTTCAAGATTCAAGCCAAGATCATCGTATATTTCCACGGATTCTTAATCTAAGGTATGCGTAGTGTTGATTTATGGATCCGTTTCATCCATAAAGATCAAGAAACCTATTTTAAATTAAGAACCATAAATTTAGTTGTTGAAGTTGGATGATTCCCAAGATGGGATCTTTGTATGTTTGTGTGAAACCATGGTTGTATATGATGTATAAATATGTGAAATTGGTAGTTGAATACTTTTAATCTTGATGAATCTACCTTTATCTAAGATGTGTATGTAAGTTGCTTGTGAAAATACCTAAGAGACTAGAAATTATGCTTTTATGACATAATAGGTCCTAAATGACTAGTCCATGCTCCATGCTTATGTTTAACATAATTTCCATGCTATTGTCTTAAATTGAAGATGTTGTATGAGATGCTCATGATATGGTTGTGAATGTTGATGGGATGATCATGAAACTAGATTGATGAACTCATGGCATGTTGATTATATGCATGTCAAGTATGATATAAATTCAGCTTATCAATCATGTCAGTCATGAAATCACGTTTTACTCATTCATGTTTAGCTCATGTCAAGCTTATTATTTTCCCTCTTAGTCAGTCTCATTCGAGGATGAATGTTACCAAGGGGGAGATATTGTAAGACCCCGTAAAAATTACATGTCAAATTCAGCTCGTAAAACTCCATGAGAGATTCCAACACTTATAAAATTTTTTCTAAGTATTCAAGTTCAACACTTAATCTCATTTTAGACCTCCTAACTTTGGGAATTTATTTGATGACTTTTACGACCTCCGTTTTTGGATTTTCAAGTTGCGTTGCGATAAGGAAAGCCCCTAGCATGCATTGGACACATTCCAGGTGCATTTTGGGCTCATTTCAGTGGCTGACTCACTAGTTTGAAATGCTCCCGCATTCCGAGCGCATTTCAGGTCAAAATTTTAGTCAACTTCAAATGTCATAACTTCCTATATACAATGAATTTTGAGAGATACTATATATCAATGGAAATATATTTGAGTCTACTTTCCAATGCCATTGGTTTCATCCAATTTTAACATTGAAGTAAAAATTTATGATCAATTTACTTTAGCTTGTCAGACAGTCAACAGAGGGACATCTGCGTCTTTTTCTCTTTCTTTAGGGGCATTTTGGTCACCTTCCACCCCTATATATACTCCATAATATGGGATTAATGACATTTGAGACCAGAATATACTACTTTTGCTCAGTTTCTCTCCAAGATTATCAAGAACAAGTAAGGGTTCAATTGGGGGTTTCAAGATTCAAGCCAAGATCATCATAAATTTCCACGGATTCTTAATCTAAGGTATGCATAGTGTTGATTTGTGGATCCGTTTCATCCATAAAGATCAAGAAACCTATTTTAAATTAAGAACCATGAATTTAGTTGTTGAAGTTGGATGATTCCCAAGATGGGATCTTTGTATGTTTGTGTGAAACCATGGTTGTATATGATGTATAAATATGTGAAATTGGTAGTTGAATACTTTTAATCTTGATGAATCTACCTTTATCTAAGATGTGTATGTAAGTTGCTTGTGAAAATACCTAAGAGACTAGAAATTATGCTTTTATGACATAATAGGTCCTAAATGACTAGTCCATGCTCCATGCTCATGTTTAACATAATTTCCATGCTATTGTCTTGAATTGAAGATGTTGTATGAGATGCTCATGATATGGTTGTGAATGTTGATGGGATGATCATGAAACTAGATTGATGAACTCATGGCATATTGATTATATGAAATCCCTCTCATGTATAGGATTTGCAAGAACCATGTATAGTATGAAATCTTCAAGTTATGATGTTATAAAATATGAACTTTAGTCCAATGATCAAGAATTGTTATGTTGTGTCAGTTTCCTTCCATCGAGTCCTGGGGGTAATTGTACTCAAAAAATATAGTTGTGTCCTAGAGCCATGTCATGTTTTTATGATATCCACGGTCAAGCCATGTTTCATAGAACTCAGTCAGTTATGTGACTTAGGAAAAATGCAGTTACTCAGTATTCTAAGAAATATCATGAACTCAGTCAGTCGTAAGTAGTATTTCGTCAGTCAATAAAACTCAGTAACTTAGATCAGTATTCATGTTCAGTTTTTATTAAGATGAGAGTGGGATTCAGCACCGAGCGAACCCAAGGATGGGAATCCATACTGCCAGATTGAGGGTGAGATTCCTAGAAACAATCCTTGTGTTCTAAAACTATGTAGCCAGCATAGGTTGATACATCATCACTACTAACTTTAGAGTTGATGAGGTGGATACCCGTCATTCTCTTATGGGGACACTGCCAGATTAGAGGGTCACTCACAACTTATCTTTACCTATGGCACGGTATTGGCACTCTTCAACTCAGGGTACAAATTGGATCCTGATTTAGGTATTGAAGCACGTTCGAGGCATGTCGGTTAGATGAATTCTCCCACCATTTCAGTTATAGAATAAAGACTGTCAGATACAGTCATTCAGGCTTAGTAATAAAACTCAGATAGTTCTTCAGTTTGCAGTACTGTCAGATATAGTCAACTCAGATACAGTATGGAACTCAGATAGTTCCATCAGATTCAGGACTGTCAGATACAATCATTCATGTTATTAGTTATATTAGTTATTAGAAATTACTTATCAGTCATGCTAGATATTGGTAAACCATGTTATCAGTATTCAGTTTAAGGAATGTCAGATACAGTTGATCAGACCAGTTCTTCATAATCAGAACTATCATAAACGTTCATTCACTTATCAATAATATAATATCAGTCTCTCAGTATTCCATAATACAGTATCAGTTCCTCACTTATTAGTGACCCAAATATCAATATCAGTAAACTCAATCATTCAGTATCTCAGTATCAATAAACTCATGTGTCAGCATTCAGACTCAGTAGTCAGTATCACTACGAGTTCAGTTACAGTTATCTGTGCATGTATGTATTCTTACGTTTATATCAGTCAGCATTGTTCATGCCTATAAACCCTTTGCATATAGCCTACCTCAATCGTATACTCAATACATTCAGTCGTACTGACGCATTTACGCTATGGTATTTTTTTTAAATGTTACACCATTGGTTCAGAGACACGAGTTTCAGAGCAGCAGTAGCATTGCAGATTTAAGTAGTCAGTGTCAACAGTGAGTCTTTTTCATTTGAGGATGATATGATTATTACTTTATTTATCATTTCACTTTAGTTTTTAGTTGATGGAGTTAGTTGGAGACATTTTTCTTCAACTCCTTATTCAGTACAGTTAGAGGATTTCAGACTACAGCATGTCAGACAGTTATTTTAGATTTGTGTTGGTATTGTTATACCATTTTTAGACATTATTTTATCAGATGTTTATTCAAATTTAAACCTTATCGCCTTACAGTATTATGTTTTTGCATATTTTACAGTATGGTTATTCAGTGCTCAGGTATAAATATCAGTCGTGGGTTAGGTTGTGGTCTTTCGGGGTCATGGGCATCGTGTAGTATTCCGGTTTAGAAAATTAGGGTTTTACAAAAATTGTCTAAAGAAATCCATAACATGAAATAATACCATCTGAAAGGATGAAAGCTCACCACTTCAGTTTAAATGTTGATACCAAATCCGCATTCTAAATAGAAGGATTAGAATGGCCAGTTCCTACATAGCATGGGTATACAACTACAATAGATGGGGCTAGCGAGTGACTGCTAGCATGAATATTAGGATAAGGATAAAATAATGACAGTCATAAAACCAGGTAAAACCATCCACAATGTATACAACCATACATATATAAGTTCCATAAAATGGGATCGGGTTTAGCATGCTTTTAAAACATTTACCTGGCTATGTAGATTTGCCGTCTTAACCACCCACGGTCCATATAGGTTCAACTCCCCATGCTGAAAGTGCCACAGTACTTGTAGACGCACGACCAGGAAATATCCCATGGGATGAGTAGTGCATCCCCCAATATAAAATATGACGCACGTACATGGTCATTAAGACCCCTCATATCAGCAAATATTAGTTTCTGGTTTTGTTCCCCTCGGGACCGCCACTTTCCACGACTTAGCTACACACCCTACCATTATTGACCAATTAAAACCATGTCCAAACAATTCATTTAGCATTTATTAACCAAGGCCAATATTGGTGGTATCTTCATACTACCCCTTACTGACAAGTAATATCTATAGACAAACCATTTACGTTAAGAGGACCTTAGGTGCCCTTCCAATTACCATATTAAATTCCATTTGCGAGACTTCCATATTCTCTATATGCATAACCATTTAACCTTTAGCCTTTTTAAACTATTTAAACCATGTATAAATCCTTTGTCCAGTTTAAATCATACAAGAGTTCCATTGAAAGAAGTCGACGCAATGAATATATCTTTCTAAGCATTTTATCAAACACCTTGAGGGCATAATATAACCAAAACCAATTCCAAAGACCATTATACCACTACCATTCAACCCGATTGTCCAAATCCATCATTGATTCATATAAAAGCATAAGTAAAACCATAGGGAACCACAACCAAACATTCAATATCAAAACCCCTAATAATAGTTGAAAACCATAATCATAAAATAGTAAAACCATGAATTCATTCATATAAACAATGCCTTTAGTTGAAATTATAATTAGGGAAGAGAATTATGCCTTATACCAAAGAATTTATGGAAATAAATCTCCAAGACAAGCCTCAAAGTAATCAATAAGATGAAACCCTAGCCTTTTTGCCCCAAAATCTATTAAGAGAATTATGGAGTGTTTTGGAATAGTCTATAAGTGTTAATGAATAGTATATTAGGGTAAATAACCTCCTAAGTTTATTATAAGTCATGGGTCCTAGTTAGGGTAAGTAGGAAAATGTCCAGAATACCCCACTTAAATCTCTTAAAAAACCCGTCACAGGGATATGATTGACCCATGCTAGTCTTACCATCCTATAAGATTGATATCCACCACTCGTATCCATGTATCAACCCCTGTATCAAACAACTATCTAGTATACGACTCTTCCAATTGAGTTGTAACCATAACATATGATCTGTACCCATAACCCGTATCCCTGGTAGAATAAGAAACCAGAAGGATCAAACACTGCCCACCATACGAGTATCTGCTATGAATCATACCAATACCTTATGACTCACACCTCTAAGTCATATCCATTCCAGTGACGAAAACCATCCCACCAACGAACACTGGTCAGCATACGATAGGACCATACCACTAGTACCCTAACATACGGCTCGTATTCATAAGTTGTATTGGGTCTGAAGAATGGATTTCTAGGAAATTTTCCAAAGGTTAAAACTCAGGATGTTGTAGGTAGATCCTTGGTTCGAATCCCACTGCACCCGAGCTTATTTTGACCCATCTATCGAAAAGTCAAAAATAAAAAAATATGAGTATAGGACCCACAAGTATCCTAAATAACCTCGGATGGGAAATCCAACTTCACCAATACATATGAAATATCAAAATTAGTTGGGTTACATAATTCATTTTCAAAAAATGGAGTCCGAATGAGTTTGGGAGTCAAAAACAAGTTTTGACCTTGCGAACCCTTTTTAGCCATATATAAAAAAGGCCCCCGAGTCGAGATTTTGGCTTTTTTTAGATCTTTTTAAACCCTAGCATCCCTATAAATACTTTGTAGCTTCAAATTAACTCCTGGGGTGAATTAGAATCTTTTTTGACATTTATATTTGCAATTAACAATGGATTTGAGGTAAGAATCCTTCTATTTCATACTCTAATTTCTTGAATTTTTGACCAAAACCCCAAATGGATCGAGGCCTGATTTTAGCCCAAAATATGGTTGTTTTGCCATAATTTCTTGAGTGATTTAACCTCCTAATGGTACTTGAATGTTGGGATGGTCTCAAAAACTCGATTTCCATATATGGGACCTACTTGTGGGTTTTTGGTGTCGCTTTGGACTTGAAACAAAATGGTGCAATATGGGTGTTGTTATTCTCCTAATAATGCATAAATTATGGTTTCGATAGTATGGATCCTTGGAGAAGTTTTGAGGAAAAGGAAAACAAAGATTGTTGGTTCGTGAGCTATATTTGGATTCAAGGTAGGTTAGGATTAATTTTGGTAGATTGAGCTTTATTATAGTATGATTTTGATTTCTTGTTGAGATTGGGATGGGTTTCTGTCATTGGTATAATAAATGGTATATTTGGGATTAGTTGAACTACTTAGGCCATTGAACTTGTATATGTGATGATTGACTTATAGTATAGAACCTTGGCTGGTTGGACTTGTTATTTCATGAATAGTATAAGAATGCTCTAGTTGTTGTAATTAGACAAGAGTGACCTTGTTCACTCACACTAAAGGTAATATGACCTTAGATGTGTTTAGTTGTGAAATTTGCCTTAGATGCCTTGAATGAGCTAAGAGTAATACATATGGAAGAATTATACCATAGAACTAGTATAGATTGTCAAACTTCCAAGATATGATGTAGATGAATTAGTCTAGTACCGGGTAGAAGTTAGACTTTAATGTATATATTGGGATGTTAGAAGCGAAACATGACATTAGTGGCCTTGATATTTGTTAAGCACCTAGAATATACTTTTGTAATATGATGGTTAAACCTGGTAGATGGGTTATTCATGATGAATTACTTTGGAAATATTGGGTATATTTGATTGTGACCTTATTGTCACCACTTGAATATTAATGAATAGTCTTGTAAGTTGAATCCATTATTATGCTATCAGTTAATCAATTGGCTAAGTTTACTATTGAGTCTTGGATTATGTTATGATTCATATTATTTTCAAGCCTAGTGATTAAACTTATGCTTTTGCTGAAGAACCCCTTTGTGCTAGTATTGTGCAGCATACCTAATAAAAGAGATTCTATAAAGCATAACCATGACTTGTTATTGACTATGCTAATAATCATATTAAGCCCAAAAATGTGTGGAATGTTCATACCATTTGTATACACATGCTAATGCCACTACTAATATATTGCATTAATAATAAAGGGTAAGGAGCAATGATATATCTTCTATTCTTTTCCACTCCATTCTTCATTGGACTTGTATTTTTTATTTATTTGGCTATATATATATGCATATTGATGTTATGATGGATATTGATGATGCCCGGAAAGGCCGAAGGATATTTTGATGTTATCATAATGCTCGATAAATTTAGAAGAAATATTAATGCTATGATGATGTTCGAAAAGTTCGGAGGATATATTGATGATATGTTGATGCCCGACAAGGCCTGAGGATATATTGATGTTATAATGATATCTGGCAAGGTGTAATACTTTGTAGATCCTAGCTCAATTCAGCTTACCATTGTATGTAAAAGGGGTCTAAGAGTTAGAAAATTTCACTAAGTGTCAGGACTTAGTCATTTCTAAAGCCCCTAAACTTTGATGATTTTATTATAGACCTTACCGACCTTGGAAAGTTAATTTTTAAGTTGTTTCATGATCGGGGTTGTGAATAGAATATCTCGGGTGAGATTTGAAATTTTTAGATGAGTGTAGAGCATGTTTGGAAGTCTAAAATAGTAGTGGCACTAGGATAAGCCTGCGATGCACCCTCCAGTGCACTTCTAGGGGTGCCCACGATAGAGCCCATAACGTGGGGATTAGATCACTAGTTTAGAGCCCACAACACTTGGCTCATTGCTCGCCTCTATTTTTCCAGCTTTTTATTCCATTTTCTAAGGAAAATTGGGTCTTTTTCCTTCACCCATTTGATCCATAACATGGGATTAAGGGTCCAAAAAGGCATAATTGGTCATTCTATTCTTAAATTCTCTCAAAAGAGAGCATTCTCTCTCAAGAACAAACCCTATCCCCTTTAAAATAAATAAGGGATTCAAGCTTAGTTTTCAAGAGACTACTATGAACTTTCACGAATTCTTCAGTTGACGTATGTGTGATGTTCATTCATGGGTCCTTTTCTCCCATGGAGTTGAAGAATCCATTTTTCATGTTTAAAGCAATGATTTGTACTTGTTATTATGAGTTATCTTCAAGAAGCTATTATGAACTTTGATTTCAATTATGTTTACCATGTGTTTTCATTGAAATTTTCCCTTAGAATGTTTGAATGGTGATTTTTTCATCTTACATCCTGAACCCATGATTTTAGTATTACGATTATGTTTTTATCAAATGATTTAACTATTCCAATTCTTTAACTTATGACCCTCATGTTTTTGATAAAATGCGTAAGTGTTGAATGTTGAACAAGGATCCTCCTCTATGGTTTCAAAGTGTTCATATGGTCCTATTGTTATTTCTATCGAGTCCTGGGGGTTATGAATAATTGAAATTTATCTATTTACTTAGTCTCAGTATTTTTAGAATAGGTTTAGAAATGTATGAGCATTGTTAGTTTATTCAGTTATCATGTCAGTCAAACATAGATTAGTTTAGTAATTAGTGTCAATTTAGTTGAGAGTAGGATTCAACACTAAGTGAACCTAGGGATGGGGGCTCTCCCGCCAATTAGGACTGGGTCCTTAGTACCAGTCCCTAAGTTCCAAAACTACAAAGCTAATGTAGGATTAAGAGATGTCACTCATTAGTTTAGGACAAAATTCTCTCAGGGATCAACCGCCAGCTTAGGACTGATCTCAGGGGTCACCCACCAGTTTAGGACTGACACCACAACCATTATTAGTAATCATGGTACGGTACTAGTACCCTTCTAATTGGGGTCACAGGTTGGACCCCTATCACCTTAGATTTAGGGTATGTCGGTTAGATGATACCTCCCGTAGTTTTAATCTCAGTTTAGTATTCAGTATAGAATTTAGTTTTAGGTTTGTTTCACCATAGCATATAGTTATCAGTTATTCATCTACCAGTATTTTAGTCTACAGACTAATTTAGAATCAGGTTATACACTTGGTTACGTATTCTCAGATTTTTCAATTTTTATGCATTTAAACTCTGTTATCTTATGCTATTCAGTCAATCAGTATATCATGGAAATAAACCCATGTATTTTAGCCTAACCTTATCTCGCGTACTAGTACATTCATAGTAGTGATTGCATACATTTTCTTTGTACTATGATGTCTTATATCATAGGTTCGGATGTTCAGTTTCCTGATTGCACTGACAGATTAGCCTATCAGCAATAGTAGTCATGGTGAGCCTCATATATTGAGGATCGCTCATGTTTATTTTAGTATTTCAATTCAGTAGTCAGTTGGAGTTAGTTGGGGGCTTATCCCATTAACTCCTTAGTCAGTTTAGAGGCTTTCAGACACTTCAGATAGTCAGTTAGTTTGTCAGTCCTATCAGTCAAATTTCAGTATTTCCGCATATCTTTTAGTTTGTGTATAAAGTTGTATTGTTTTCAGAATTTATAACCTTATGGAATTTTTTAGTTAATTTCCACACATGTCATTGTTCTAAGTTTTATTCAATGTTCATAGAAGGTACTAGCTCATGGGTTAACTTGTGGTTATTTATGATCGTAAAAATCATGTGGCATCCAGGGTGTACTCCCGAGGTGTTACACAAGGCTAGAGAATATATTGATGCCCGATAAGGCCATAGAATATATTGATGTTATGATGATGTCGTATAAGGCCAGATCATATATTAATGATATGTTGATGCCTGGCGAGGCCGAAGGATATATTGATGTTATGATGATGCCCGGTAAATCCAGAAGAGGTATTGGAGCTATAATGATTCTCGGTAAACCAGGAGGATATATTGATTTTATGTTAATGCTATGTATGGTAAGAATATCTAAATATATATTTCTATGTGTGGTTATTTCCTTGTATGATTATATCTATATGTGCATTAGGGATATGATGTTTTCCTTGGGAAGTTGTCTATAATTCTCTACTATTAATCACTTGTTAAACGTCATGGCTGTTATTGATGCTAATTAGTCAATAGAAGTAGAATATGTTGTATAATGAGTTAAGACTAAGTGGTAAGTGTAATCATATGTAGAAGTAAGGATTCACCTAGTGGATATGTTTGGCTTGAATAAAAGGAATAATTGTGGAATTTCACCTACAAAATGGATTATGTGATAACTAGTTGTATATATAATGTAGCTATGTTATTTGATGGCTAGAAGCCTAGAATACTAGCTGGTGAACTTTGTTTAGTTAAAATTTGGTATCTAATAATTATGTTTGTAAATGGCTAATGAAGATAATATACTTAGCATTGTTGATTAATAGTGATATTGATGCCGAATATGTAAGATTGTTGGTTTCTTAATTGATGACTTAGCGATCCATGGTGTTAACGAGTAAGAGGAGTTGTTTAATAGATAGATACGTATGTTTGATAATACGTAACCTTTTATTATATAGTGACTAGTGCACCTATGATAACTAGGAATGAGTTTTGTTTAAATGGACTATGGTTTAGTAGTGCATCATGGCTAGATGTGGATGTTGACTACCTAGTGAATAATAATTAGTTGCTATTCCTTGAATGGGGAAATCTCTATAAAATTGGATAGGCTAATAAATGTAAGTCCTAATGACAAGTGGATTATTAACTTGGTAAAGAGTATTTGGGTTATTATAAATGAGTAGATATAGAATATTGATAAGATAGATATCTAAATGGCTTTATGAGTATGATTGTGAGTACTTGATATATGTTAATTCAATGGTGGTAATTGATGATGATCATAAACTTGGAAATGACTATTTATGCGAAAGTGGTAAACCATGGACATTAATGAGTTGGTTATATGATTATATACTTGGTGATTCGATTCTTCAGTGTTACACTCTGGTAGTATGAGATGCTGTGATGAGTTTCTTTACTTTATGTTCTTTTGGGTGTACTCCCCAGTGGTATAGGACACCGAGGTAGGTTCTTTTACCTATGTTAAAGAATGTTTTTATATCATCTATATGCGATTATGATTGAATTAGTGACGCTTTATGTTTGGAGCATTTACTTTGTATGTAAAATGGCATTGGCGTATGAAGAATGCATACGTTGTAGTATTGTTCTAGTTTGATTATTGATTATATATAGTGATGATGAATATAATTCAGGTTTGATTCTGTGCCTTGACTTAGAGATAGTGTCTTACTTTATATCATGATTTATCTCTGTTGGCCGATGACGCCTACTGAGTACTCATTATTTTTATACTCATACTATACTTTTGTACCTTTTTGATGCAGACTTAAGTACTAGTTGCCGCCGCTGAGTTGAGTTCATACAGTATTGATCTTCCGGATATAGGGTAAGCTCTTGGATCTTTGAGTTTCCCATTTCCCTCCTATCTTTATTTAGTCTTTTGTATTCGAGATGACTATTAAAGACTATTTAAAATTTGAATTGTATTTACTATCGTCGAACTTAGATTCTCTTGTACTGATATTACTAGGTTATGGGATTGGTATTCGTGTTATGGATTCTCTACTTTATTAGAATACTGTGTTTATAATTGTGTGTTTCTACCAGAGTAACCTATTGTGTTAGCTTTGGGTTGCGGTTTTGGCTTACCTACTGGTGGGTTTAGTAGGTGGCATCATGACTTATAAATTGGGTTGTGAAAAATAGGCCCATTGAACCCATTATCGAAATTCAGAAATTGAATCCATCCCGAGTTCCCTCAAAGAACAAGCAATGCGTGCTCAAATTTAAGCACAATATGAGCTCAAATCAAAGCTCAAACAACCCTAAAAATAAGGAAATCATGTATGAAATAGATGATCAAAAAGGAAATTGGGCTGAGAACATATGGAGAATCAAGCACAGTCTTCAATGTTCCCCATCTAATCTAGGCTTCAATTATCGATTACTTACTAGTTTTAGAGCTCCCAATTATAAGCTATGTATAAAGTACTTAGAAAAGAGATGAAAATGAATAGCGGGCTATTTATATAAAACATCATTAGTGGCCACTTAGGGTATCCAAATGACCGCTTATACGGTCATTGCTTAAGTGGCCCTCGGCGAGGTGAATAGCTACCTCTTAGGTCGTGCCTACTTAAGCATATATCACATAAGTGAGTAGCAAGCTGCTTATACAGCTGCACCAACAACATTAGCACCAAAAATTTTACTAACTACAAATGGATCCTGATGGGGTGTCGAAATTCATTTAGAACCCCGTGCATGTAGACGAACTATACTATCATACCAAATAAGGCTTTCCAAACTAAATGAAACTATCAAAATTTCTTTCCAAGGTCTTTTTGATAAAATATTTGTCCCACACCCACTGTTCTATGTTTAGGAAAATTCACCCAATAACCCACTTGAGCCTAAAAGCCTCGAGAACCAAATCGAAGACACCCTATCCTAAAATTAACATTCCAAAGCTAACAAAACTGTCATAATTCTTATCTATGACCTTTTAATAGAAATTTTGGTCAAAGACAGATTTCTCAACTTCAAAAGCTCCAAAATAGGAAAATGGGGTTAAAACTTAAATAAATTACCTAAATATCAAACAAACGGTCTAGGAAAGTTATAAATGACCTATAGCCACTATAAGAAGGTACGAAATGCATAAAATGTGTGGAAATTGTGAAATTGACCTAGAGGGTCATTACTTAAACAATCACAACCTTTGTATTAAAATATATCTCATTAATTTGTTGGCCAAATATTCAAAATTACTCAATAATAGGCTTGTGGTGGCCCTCCAAATAACTACAATAAAAGAGTGAATTGAGTTTTCTTAAAACAGTTTGTTCATGTTAAGAAATTGTTATGCCAGTATAGTAAGAAAGACTCATCAATCGTAGTGAAAGTAGCCACTAATATTTGTATTAAGGTAGTGTTTCTATAGCATACTCCTCAATTCCTAGTCCCTCAGCTACCTAAATTACAAAAAATAAAAAATATAAAGCATTGCTAATTATTAAACCCTAAATCCTTGAAATTAAACATTTACCCTGAACAAATTGAAAAAAAAAAAAAAAAAATTAGCCATCCAGATAAAGCCCTGAAAAAAGTAAAAAAACATAGTAAAACATCAGTACCTTACTTTGAAGTTGCTTATCTATATACATGCAGAGAAAACCAATAAAATAAAATGAAAAATGAATATAAATGATCTATTCATGAAAATGACAACATACATAATGTAATTCCATAAATGTGGCCCATAGACAATATAATGTACGCAATCCTTACTTATATCTCATAGAGATAAAGAGACTTTTTCTGATAGATTCTCATCTACATAAAGCATAAAAACATAAAACAGTACTAAGTCTTAAACCCTAAGCAAATTGAAGCAAAAACAAATTAATCTTCCATAGAAAGCAAAAAAACATGAAAAACATAAAACGTTAGTAACTTACTTTGAAACTATATAATACATGATATTTAATTAGTTTCAAAATATATAAAGGAATCTATATTTTAATTAATTTAAAGTTAATCATAGTCTGATATCAGACCGACGACCATAATCTAAATCAACACTAATAGTCAAAATCAAAATTAACTAAAGATACTATTTCTATTGAAGGGGAAAGAAATTTCAGAATAAAAATGGAAAAATAAATTTATTTTATTTGGGATTCTTGATTGAGAATCCAAAGTATTTTAATTAGGGTAAAAAATATATCCAAAATATCTTGTTTTTTTACTTTTCTATATGAACTGTCACCAAACCTTTATCAAGGTCTCCATATTGTTCCCTCGTGATTCCATAAAAGGAATATGTTATAAAGGAGTGCATAAAATGCCTAAATGAAACAAAAGTTCTTCAATTAGAATTTATCATTAACAAAAGCCTTCAGAACTTGTGAAAATGACTAAATTATTTATTATAGAAGTTAATATTATTTCATATAGGTTTTGAGTTTCAGATTGATAACTAGAACAACCAGAATAAGAATATATTCAATATAATCCCACAAAGTATTGAATAAGATACTGACTTAGGAGATCCAAAGCAGATGGATGCAGGAGAATCGAAAAAAATAAAGTTATTGAAAATAATAGTATTTAACACAATAGTTGCATCATATATATTACCTTATGTTTTTTTTCCTTATTAATAAGCTCGTCAAGCAGATGAATGAATAAGAACTGAAAAATAAAGTTATTGAAAACAGTAGTATTTTAGAAAATAGTTGCATCATATATATTACCTTATATTTTTTCTTCTAATTAATAAGCCATACTTTGAGTAGCTTCCCGTGGATTTGCTTGCCGACTAGAAAAGACTATTCTTTTCCATTTTCATTGGCTACTACAGGCGGTTGTTTTATACAATTTTATTTTGGATTTTATAATTTCTTTTTTAAACATTGAACTATCAAAGGTTAGTAATGTCTTTTACATATCAAGAAGATATCTATGTACAAACATCGATAACTGGAGCCCAACTATTTTTGAGGCTTCTCTGTACTCCCAAACTTCTTTATCTTTGCTCTGAATTTTTCAGCCAAATCAAATCTTCTTTACTTGACTTCTTTTTCACCCTACTCTCAATTGGTTAGTTCTTGATTTATACTAACTTCTTTGTTTGTGTTATATGCTTTTTAAATTTTTGATTGAATTTTGTATTGTGTTGAGGTTTCTACACTCATAATTTGGTTCATTTTTAATTTTTCATTACTTTTAATTCTTTTGATTTTGGGAGTTAAAAAGTTAAGGACTTGGGGTAGCAGGTGAAGTGATTGCTCAATGTTTACTTTGAATTGTTTTCTATATTCGAGCCTCCAACTCTTGATAAGATTATCTCTACTGCTTTGTACTTTTAATCAGACTTACTATTATTTGTATAATACTACAAAAGTTATAGTAAGCTGGGTAAACCTATGTAAATAACTCTTTTTTAAATGAGTGTAATATAAAGATAACTTCTTAATTGTTATCAACTTTGACTATTATGCTGCAGCTTTATGGCTGTGGTCAATAATTAGGATGATTGAAAGGTTTCAAATTTCTTTATTCAATTGAAAGGTTTTGAATTTCATTGTTCAATTGAGCTTCATGGAACCACTAAGTCACACCCTTTAGTACGCCAGAAGTTACAATTAAGAAAAAAAAATTGAATCTTGATTGCACAAAGCAGTCATGTTTTTTATCCCACCATTTAATTCAAGCCATGTAAAGTAAAAATATGGTCAAGTAATGATATTTGGCGATTCTTATTAAGAAGAATTTTAATAAAATCAACGAAAACGCGTAAAGAATCTTATAAGAAAAGGTTTACATTGTCATTTGGCTCTATTAAGAGCAAAGGTAACTGAATTTGAACAAGTGAAGTGTCTAGTGAAAATATTTGAAAGTAGAAAGATTTATTCTTCTTGTGCTGCTTTGACTATACAAGAGGGGGAAAAAACTGTCTCCCTGCTTTGTGGATAACTAAACTAGTCAATGAGAGCTGCTAATTGTGCATATACACTTAAATGAAATAAAACTCCCTAACTTTTGTAAAGAAAAATTAAGTCTGAATTGACTAAGATAAATTATGCTAACGTATAAGAACATCGACAATTTCAGAACATACAAACCATCTACAAAAATAGACAACACAGAAAGGATAACAAAGACAATTAGAAAAAATGAAAAAACAAAAAACTTACAACTTTATAGTTATACTGCAAAAAATATCAAGAACTAAATGTGATTAAAATAGGTAGCATACGTAATTATTTTCTGCATAGATTAGCTTCTTTAGTATTTCAGATGGCAAAACCAATTCAATGCTTGAAATTGGTACTTTAATTATAGTTTTTACTTATCATATTTGCTCTTATAATTATTTGTTTCGACTATTTGTAATAGAGGGTCATAACTCACACTAATGGATGTTCAACGAGGCAATAAATAACCTTATACAATAGAGAAAACTACCGATAAGAATGCTAGATGCCGTGAAATATATAATAAAAATAGTGGATAAAAAGAAAATATAACTATGTCAGCGATGTGTTAAGGATCGAGAATTAACTCACCGTATTTCACAAAATAACATTTCTAAAAAAATCATGCAGCCTGCAATATCATCTTATACCTCTATTGTTGTCAATTCTATAACACAAGTTACACCAACTGCAAAACATTCTTGCTATCTTCCACAAAAGGTTATGTCAACTCTTTCTTCATTCTGAACAGTAAGTTTTATGCTGTTGATGTTGAATATGCTTATATTTTGCACAGTAAATGATTTCACAATTTTCCACTCATTATGTGTTCTAGAAAAGGAACAAATGACGTTCAATCTATTTCTGTATTTGAAAAAGGAAAGTACAAGAGATTTTATTTTCCATATATTGAGCTTAACCATAATCTAAACTAACATAGAATGAAAATATATGTTTGAATCAGGTTAAACTTCTGGTACATCAAATACAAAAAATATTCCACCATATAAGCCAACTCGAATAGAAGGTTAGTGTGACTATCACATATTAGTTACTGTTAAATTATACATGTTTATATGTTATACCTATCCTGAAACACCTCAAATTTTTGGCCCTTGAAAATTCCTTAAGCTTTGAACTCTTTTCCCTTGTTTCAACTGGACCTTATGAGTCATATGGTTTTCTGATGAGTAATTGGGATGATTCGCAACCAAATCATGTAAGTTTATGGCATGATTTTTCTGAGTATAAGTGGCTCACTATGATCCATAGGGATTTAGAATGAGTCATGTGGTGTAAATCGTAGGGTGTCCAGTGTGTATCCTGAAAAGGTTCTGTGTTGACTACGACTGAGACCAATGTGTCGTAGGGTCCCATTATGAGTTGGTTGGTTTAGTTGTAAGGTTAGCATTTAGTGGTGGCTAAGAGACTGTCCTGGAATGGTTACGAGTCGATGGTTGACTCGTATTCATAAGACGACCCTTTATAAGCTTTCAAGTTAAGGGTATTCTAGACATTTCACCTATTACCCAACTTGAAAACCATGTCTTATAACCTTATTAGGGTGTCATTAGCACTCAGAAACATATCAAAGTAACTTCTCAAATACTTCAAAATCCTCAAGGTCAAAAATACTTAGGGTTTTCAAGAGGTTGATCAATTAGGGATCTCAAGGGTGATTTCTCATCTTACATCTAACTATTTCAGGCATATGACTCTTCCTCAAATTGTTAATTTTGTAAAATCATATATATTAAAGTGTTATTCACATAGAATTATTTTGGTTTTAAAAATAAGGGTTGTGGGTTTTGATGCTTAATGTTGAAAAATGTTTTCCCATGATTTAATTATCATTATTCACGCTTTAAATATGGTTTTAAACTTATGGGTGTATGGGTATAGTGAATGAACTAGGGAATTGTGATTTTCCCAAACCTGTGACTTTTGAAATGGTTATGACCCCAACCTATAACATAAAATTAGTTTTGTGTTATGAGAAAGGTGAGAATTTATAAATTGAAGTGTCTTGACCTATTATATAATATAAAGAGGTATTTGAAACACAATTGTCTGATTTAATAAATAAAGGAAGTCAGTGATCCCCCACCTTGTATTAATGAATGAAGGGAGTTGTTTTCCCTAAGTTAATGAAAATTGTTTTGGAATAATGTATTACCATGTAAGTGTAGATGGTATGACGATTCCAACAATGTATGCCTTAATGTGGAATGCGGAGGAGGACATGGAGTCCAAGTATCCACATTTGTTTTCCATTTTGGAAACTCGTGATTGAGGTATGTGTAATTTTATTAACTTGACTTATGTCTTTGATAGACAATGGGTTCAAGTCCCTAAATTTTGAATAGAACAAATGTCTTTGATAAATGATGGGTTTGAGTCCCATAGTCAACGAAATGAGTAGTTGATTGAAAATGATCATGATGTGCGATGATTCCTTATTGAATTCTTTGTTTACTTACTTGGTTAAGGTTATTTAATGTGTAATAATGTGTTAACTCGTGTTTATGTTACCTTACCCTTCATTCGAGGAAGAGTGATCCAAGTTGGGGAGAATTGAAACACCTAGGCTTTGGACCCTTAGCAAAATTCCTGACTTGGTATGACTAATGGTACTAGTCATACCCTTTGTACATGACTTGGTGACCCCCTATCATACCCTAGGCAATGTGATGGGGGCTACACATTGTCCTAGGTATGATTTAGCCTCCTCATAGTTGTACATTAAGGTACGAGTCATACCCAATTGATGTTAGGTGTATTTATTCATTCTAGCGCTACTATTCTAGCTTATTTAGCCTTATTTTGAGGATGATTCTTATGCTATATATGTTAATAGTGATATAAATGAGCATTTATGTTTCCAATAATGTGTTTACAATGTTTAATGGTGGATTCACATGAGTTTTGATTCAATTTGAGTATTTAGAGTTCAATCGAGAAAACTACTGCAACTAGCTTGAGCTAGGTGTTTTTATAGTCTATTATGTTGGTTTCTAATGTGTTTTAATGAGTTACTAATGTTGTTATTATGTATTTATATGTGAAAAAACTCATTTATAATGTTCAAGGGTCAATTGGATTAAGAAAAGAGTTAAAACAGTAAGTTAAAGCTCAATGTGAATTTAGCCTATGATTAGATCGTGTTTCTAGTTCATCGTTGATGATGTTTTGTTATTTTGAGCTCTAAATTGTTGTTTTTAATGCTATAGGATGCTTTATTAATGGACAATGATGATACATGAAGGATTTAAATGCTTCAAATTAAGTGGAAACAACTCAAAAAGGCTTGGAATGGATCACAGAAGCAGAAAACGTAGCTTGACGCCAATTTGGATACCTGAAAAGTATTGGGAGGTTATGGCCGCTTGGGAAGGGGTCTTGGAATGTACGATGCATAAATGGATTCAGAAGGCACCGAACTAGTGAACCAATCGAAGTCGATGGATCGTGTCGATATACACAAGACTATAATCGACGCGACACGTCACTGGGTTTGCAGACGATCAGAAACTGTTTCCTTGTTCAAAAGGCATGGGCTATTTCTTCCACTATAAATAGGACATTATTCATATTTTTTACTTACTTTTGGACGTTTTTGGACAAAAGGACGCTAGTCTACACATTATTTAGCTTTTATCATTTTTTAATTTAGTTTCATCAATCCAAGGATTGGATGATGAACATTTCCATTAAAGGCTAAAACTCCTTCTCCGGGGTTAAGGCCAAGATCATGAATACTTTCTTTTTGAATTAATTTTGTTGATTTGATTATCATTATTGGTTGTTTGTTTATTTTTGTTTTAACTATTTTAAGGATTAACTACCCTTAAAATACATCAATTGTCAATCTTATGATCTCGGGAGAGGAAATACAGAGATAGAACATGGGGATAAGCAAAGTATGGTTCTTCTTTCCTTATAAAATAAGGAATTTGAATTAGAATCGAAGACAGGGATGTACTTAGATTCCTTACTTGACACACGCAGGATGATAGCTTTAAAGAACTTATGTGGACTATTACATCCCTGCTTAATGATGTAGTTGTAAGGTTAAACTTAGGTAAAGGATTATAGGTTAGGAAACCATGATCATGCAATTAACCCTATGAATCAACAACCACGATAAGCAATTTAATGAATGAAGCTCAATAATGTAGTATGATTGTTTGTAAGACTTAACCCTGTATCTCTATCCTTTGATTGTCCAAAGTCATTTACTTTTGCGCATTAGTTTAGTTTCTTTTTAGTTTACAATTATTAAACATCCTTATTTACTTATTCATAATCGTTAAACTAGAATTATATAGGAGGCGAATGCATGTCCCTGAGAGATCGATACTTCGGCTTCCTCGAAGCCACTTTACTGCTTGATAAGACACGTACACTTGTGTGTGCGCTTGGACGCTGTCAATTTTTTGGTGCCGTTGCCGGGTACTTGTTATTAGGCAACTATCTTATTTTTAGTTTTTCTACATTGAGTTGTAAATATTTTTTTTAGTTTCTTTTTATTTTTCTTTATTTTTATTTTTCTCACACTCTTCTCAAGATGTTAGTCTGGGATAGATAGTTCTCGAGTGATGGCAATTCTTGTTCTTTTTATGGAGGACACCACTTTGTGGTTTATTGTCTAGATTTTTATGAAAGTGCATGACCGGAACCTTTATAATATGATGCGGATAATTTGAGAAAGTCTGAGTACTCGAAAACTGATATTGTGGAAATTATTAAGGAGACACCACTGCCACTGTCATCAACAGAGGCTAATCAAAGAAATATATGAGGAGGACATTACCCAATTTGTGGAGAAAACACAAGAATCACAGCCACTAGATTGTCATCTTTATCTTGAGACTGAAAATAAGAATGTGAATAAAAGTGAAGGTTTTGTGGATTGTGTAAATTTTGAAGTAAGATTAGTTGGCCGCATTCTAAGAACTTTTCTACATTATGTTTAGATGATGTCTTTTCCGTGGAATCATTTAAAATAGTGAAAGAGTGTAAACATGAGGAACAAGAATCCTATATTCTTGATTTTGCACCGGTTAAGCAACATAAAAACACACCTCACTTGAAGGCCGAGTGGTTTACCATGCACATTCCATTACTCGATTCCTAAATTTTTGTACCACCTCCTTATGATTGAGGAAAAAAGATGGATGCGATGTTGGGGGTGAAATTTATATCCTCAGGATGGAGGAAAAAGTTGATTGGGTCATGCTGCAACACTAAATTAGACACTTCTTGAGAGGAAACCCAAGCTAAGTCATGTTTTATTTTTAGTTTTTCATAGTTTTTGTTTAACGTAACTTTTGTTTTTGGTTGAGTCACAGGTTAATGGGAAGTCTGAGTACCAAAAACTTAAGTTTGAAGCATGGCAAAGAGTGAGTGTGGGGTCCTATGGATCTCTTTTATGTGAAGATGCTACTAGCTAGGCCTTGAGGCCTCAGGGAGTATTTCTATCTCTTATCTTTAAATTCACTTTAGGGACAAAGTAGATTTTTAAGTGTGGGGTGGGGAGAATTCTCAAATTTTGACTTAGTTTAAAATTTTTTAGGTTAGGAATAAGTGAGATATTCTTGTTGGTGCTATTTTTGATTACATGATGGAAGTGTTTTTTTTTGGTAAAAGCATGTTAATTATGAGAATTTCTACTTTTTAGACTCCTAGGCTCATGTTTATGACTCTTGTATTTGTGGCTTATATTTGATTTCATGCTATTGTTTGTTGGGAGTCTATGATGATCCTATTGATTTGAGCATGTGCCATGTGTGTGTAAGTTTTTTTTGGTATATTCCTTGTTACATGTGATGTCTAGAACTTGGTGTGTGTGAAGCGAAATAAAGAATGTGGGTTTTGGAGATGATATAGGCATTTCTTTGATAGCCTTATTTTTTACCTTCTTTTTACCTACCCTTGTGCATTATCCTAGTTAACTCCCATTGAGCCTTTACCTTTTTCTTTGGAAACCTCAAAAGTAGCCTAATTTCCTTCTTCGACAGAACATAATTTGATCCAAAGAGCTCCTAAGTGCTTTAATAAAAAAAATTAAGAAAGGAGTTGAGAAATTAAAGAGGAAAAAAGTGAAATTGTGCCCCAAGGTAATGGTTATTGGTATATAATTGACGTGTGGTAGATGGTTGTATATATATTATGCTAAAATTATTGCCATAATTGTGAAAAAAAAAGAGAAAAAATTATTCTTGTGGTAGTAAACTATGTGTCCACCAAGTGTTTATGAAAATGCTTAAAAGAGATGGGGAAAAAAATAAAAGAATGGGGTAGACCAAAATGGTGTAATTTGGTTTTTGGAGATTGGTTTTAAATGTTTAATGTAGTGTATTAAAGTACTTAAAGAGGTTAGTCACTATTCACAAATAGTTCCTACCCATCCCTTAGCCTACAATTCAACCTAGAAAAGTCCTACTTTATCCTAAGCCTTACATTCGACTATTAGTAGAGCATTACACTAAGGGCAAGCCTATGGTTCATTATGTGTAACTTGTGAATTTTTTGTGAGAGTGAGCGTAACTTGATTTGTATACCCATTGTGATAAATTCCATTATTGTGAGTGATTATGGGCAACTCTCTTGTGGTGAGGGGCACATGTTTGATGAATATGGGTGATTCTTGTGATGTCTTTGATTGAGAAATATGCATGAGTTTTCCACTTGTTGAGTCCATTCTTAAGGCTAGGATGTTTTGGAAGTAGGATTCTTGAGCTTACAATTGTGTATAACATACTTTGTGTTGTAAACTTGCATTCCGTGTAGTCATTGTAGTGCTACCTTGAATATCTTGCATGTAATAGAAGTGTGGAGTCTGCTTAGCTTATGGTGTTTGTAGTTAAGGGTTTTTCGAGGACGAACAAGGCTTTAAGTGTGGGGTGGTGATGTTGGGTGTATTTATGCATTGTACCACTACTACTCTAGCTTATTTAGCCTTATTTTGAGGATGATTCTTATGATATATATGTTAATAATGATATAAATGAGCATTTATGTGTCCCAGAATATGTTTACAATGTTTAATGGTGGATTCACATGAGTTTTGATTCAATTTGAGCATTTAGAGTTCAACCGAGAAAAGTAGTGTAACTAGCTTGAGCTAGGTGTTTTTCTAATCTATTTTGTTGGGATAAAATGTGTTTTAATGAGTTACTAAGGTTGTTATTAGGTATTTATATGTGAAAAAACTTAGTCATAATGTTAAAGGGTCAATTGGATCCAAAAAAGAGTCAAAACAATAAGTTAAAGCTTAATGTAAATTTAGCCTATGCTTAACTCGTGTTTCTAGTTCATTGTTGAGGATGTTGTATTTTTTTGAGCTCTAAATTGTTGTGTTTAATGCCATAGGATGATTTTTAATGGATTATTATGATATATGAAGGATTAACAAGCTTCAAATTAAGTGGAGACAACTCAAAAAGGCTTGGAATGGATCACGGAAGCACAAAATGCAGCTTGATACCAATTTGGATACCTGAAAAGTATTGGAAGAGTGTAGGTGCGTGCGAAGGTGTCTTGGCACGTGTGACATATAAATGGATTCCGAAGGCACCCAAAATAGTGAACCAATGCAAAGTCAATATGTCGTATCGATGTAAACAACACTATAATCGACACGGCACGTCACTGGGTTCACAGACGACCAAAAATTATTTCCTTGTTCAAAAAGGCATGGGCTATTTCTTCCACAATAAATAGGACACTGCTCACGTTTTTTTACTTACTTTTGGACGTCTTTGGGCAAGAAGAGGCTGATCTACACATTATTTAGGTTTTATCATTCTTTAATTTAGTTTCTTTATGGTTTGTATCATCATTCCAAGGGATTGAATAATGAATATTTCCATTAAAGGCTAAAACTCCTTTTCGGGGGTTAAGGCCAAGATCATGACTTATTTTGAATTAAGTTTGTTGATTTGCTTATCATTATTGGTTGTTTTTTTATTCTTGTTTTAACTATTTCAAGGATTAGCTACCCTTAGAATACATCAATATTCAACCTTGTGATTTTGAGAGATGGAATAGGAAGATAGAACATGAGAATAAGTAAAGTATGATTCTTGTTTCTTCATAAAATATGGAATTTGAATTAGTATCTAGGATAGGGATGTACTTAGATGCCTTACTTGATTCACACGTAGGATGATAGCTTTAAAGAACTTAAGTGGACTATTACATCCCCGCTCAATGATGCAGTTGTAAGGTCCATCTTAGGTTGAGGATTAGAGGTTGGAAAATGATGATCATGCAATTAACACTATGAAACAACAACCACGATAAGCAATTTAATGAATGAAGTTTAATAATGTAGTATGATTTTTCGTAAGCCTTAACCCTATATCTCTATTCTTTGATTGTCCAAAGTCATTTACTTTTCTGCATTAGTTTGGTTTCTTTTTAGTTTGCAATTCTTAAACATCCTTGTTTACTTTTTCTTATTTGTTAAACTAGAATTGGATAGGCGGCGAACGAACATCCCTGAGAGATTGATACTTGGGCTTCCTTGAAGCCACTTTACTACTTGATAAGACCACGTACACTTGTGCTTAGGTGCTGTCACTAACCTAGTCATATAGAGTATTGAGTTTGATATAGAGTGGACTATTTTGGGTATGGGTTAGGATACGGTTTAAGGTACTTAGATATAAGTCTAGGGTATGTTAGTCGTACCTTGGGAAGTGTATGGGTCCTTGGTGAAACCTAGGGTATGAGTTACGGTACCACTCATACCCTAGGGTATGGTTGACTAAGTGAGTCGTACCCTCCTGTAGGTTCATTTCCATCTTTTAAGTCATGGGATTTATGGACATTTCCCACCCTAAAACACTTAAGTTACCATACTATATAAGGAATTGTGGCCTCCTAAACATTCATTTGCAAGATCAAACCCTCCTATATACACTCTTCAAAACATTCTTGAAGATTTGGAGGCTAAAGTTCCAAGAGGTGTTTATCCAGAGGCAAGAAGGAGTCAAGTTTCTTGGTGGATCAACTTGTATTGAGGCATGTAACTCTTTACCTTGATAATAACCTAATTAGCATGTGTTTGAAACATGAATTATGAATTGTAAACCTTGATTTTTGAAATCAAATGTTAAGGGTTTTGATGTCTAGTGATGAGTAGTCTTGTTTAAACTTGTGCCTATACATGATATTGGTGATGATTTGTTCATGTGAGTGCTTGTTTGTGGTTCAAATTATGGGTCTTAAGTAACCCTAAAATTGATCATTTTTACATTAATTTTGGCCTTGGTAATAGCATGCACACAAGGTGTTTGTGAAAATATCTAAGTGAAATACCTAGTTACATATTGATGATGTTTTGAACTAGGGAAATGACCCAATGAGTATGAATGGTTGGTAAATGGTTTAGTAAATACATTGTTAGTCATATAATTAGTTAATTTATGATCATGTTGGTTGATGGCTAAAAATGGGTTAAAATCCCTAAACATGAAATTGAATTGTGTTTGAACTAAAGTGCGGTATAATATTGTTAATAATGAATGAATAGTTTGTAAGGATCTTGATGACAATACATTGAATTGAATGATGAATTAAATTAAGGCATTATCCTATTAGAAGGTTTTGATTGATAAATGCTTCCATGAAGACCTGGTGGTCATATATGGTGATTGAAATGGTTAAATGGGTTGAAGTACAAAGGCTTAGATCCCCAATGTCGACTAATGATAGTCACGACGACTTGAGGTTAAAGTCCCATTCCTAACTAGATGACTTGAGGTTAGCATCCCTTGCCTAATAAGGTGGCTTGTGGTTAGAGTCCTTTGCCTAATATGTTGACTTGGGGTTAGAGTCCCTTATTAAAATACAACTTGCGGTAAAAGTCCCTTGCCTCACGAAAGAGTATGTGGTTTGAGTCCTATGCCTAATGAAAATACATTAGTTTAGAGTCCCATGCCTAATAATAGGGTATGTAGTTAGAGTCTCTCGATTAATAAAAGTGAATGTGTTTAAAGTCCTTCACCTAATAAGAAACATTCAAATTTATAAGCGCGGAAGGTCGGAGTCCTTCACCTTATGTCTCATCATTAAGTGTTTCATGAATGTTGTCTAAGTATTGTTTCCTTTATAGATCAACATGTATGTTTATGTATATAGATATGGTTGAATATGATGTAATGACTTGGTTTGGAATAATGATGCTACTTTATCCTTATCCTTGAGTTACATGCTAGCGCTCCAACCGCTAACTATCTATGGATGCTATGTCCCCATATGACATAGGGATCGGAGCTTCTTCATCTCTTCCTGCATAGCGATCGGTGTTCGGGTGGATCGTGAGATTGACATTGAAGTGGTGAGCTTCTATACTTCGAAAGTCATACATTTCATAGTCTTTAGTTTATGTCATAGACTTGTCTTGGATTTGGTTTTGGCTATTGTAGGTGGTATGTCTTGACACACACACACAAACATACACAAATATATATAGACTTCGGATTTGTGTAGAGGCTTTGCGGATGAATGTTGGGTATGTTGATTAGTAGGTTGATGTAAATGAAATGTTTAGACATTGTTTAAGTTATGATTACTAGTTTGTTTCTGCTATCTTGATACATAGTCGGAGTTCCTCCGGCACTTTTGGATTGATGTGATGGTTAGGTTGGGTTGACGGGGCAATATCTGGCTCATATCAGGCTTGAGATGCCCATCGACAAGGCCCAATTTCTTATTGTGTCAGTATCTTTGGTTTTGCGATTAGTGAAATGTATCCAAATATTTACCATCTTTAGCTACATCTCAAATGACAACAATTTATTTCCTTTACGAGCAACATGAATATAAGTATGATTACTAATAATCCAATGATTAAGAAAACGATGTTGTCAAAATTCTTCTACATGAATAAAATTATTTTCGGTGCCATAGAACTCAATTTATTATATAAGGAATTTCCTCAATACTTTATTTGGTCTTCCGCTGACTAATTTTGGACACACAAAAAACAACATTCTCTATTGGATATATTGTAATATGTCATCCAGAAGAAGGAGAAGGATACTATCTTAGATTATTATTGATGGATGTACGAGGACCAACATCATATAAGGATCTTCGAATAGTGAATGGAGATCCATGTAGTATTTTTAGTAAAGCTGTGTAAGAAAATGCTTATTATATTGTAATTATAGCCCGATTGAATGTAGTCTAAATCATCACGTCATCAAATTTTGTATAATTTAAGATGTATATTTTCTACTTTACTGGTGTTTTATAATCCTACCAATCCGAGAAAGTTATAGGAACAGTTTGAAGAATCATTGTCTAAAGGCAAAAGATTGTTATAGATTAGTGGAAAGAAAGAAATTTGATATCTAGTTTTGAGTCATATTAACGACATTTTACATTTTATGGTTCATAATGTAAATGAATACCAATTGATTCAGGAGACTATTAGACCTTCTATGGCAGTAAAGGATGCAAACAAAATACATTTTGAAAGAACTATAATTGTTAGCGAAGACGATATATTATTACATACGAAATTGATTAAAAATCAACTAGCAACATATAATCTCATTACCTAAAGAGTATTTTCAAACAAAGCAGGAGCATTTATTTTCGATGGTTCAGGAGGAACTGGAAAAACTTTACTATGCTATTCTTTATTGGAAATTGTACGATCTATGGGATATATAGCTTTGCCAACGGCTACCTCTGGTGTTGCAACATCGATTCTCCCCAATGGATGCACAACACATTAACACTTTAAAATTCCCATTGAAATTAGTAACAATGTTGGTTGCAATATTACTAAGAAAAATGCCCTCACAAACTTAATCCATGAAGCAAAATTAATTGAGTGGGATGAAGTATCTATGGCAAAAAAAAAGAATGTTGGAAGTCTTTGATTTGCTACTGAAAGATCTTATGGACAAAAATGTATTATTTGGAGGAAAAATTATAGTTTTTGGAGGTGACTTTATACAAATACTCCCTTTGTACAAAACGACAAAAAAGAAGACTTCATCAATGAAAGCTTACTCCAGTCTTTTATTTGGCTTGAACTCAAAAAATTACAATTATCTGAGAATATGAGGGTAAAAATAGATCCTATATTTTGTGATTACTTGCTAAGAATTGGAAATGGATATGAATAGGTTAATTCAAGAAACAACTTTGAAATTCCAAATTGCTTGATCATTCCATTCACAATCAAAAAACATTCTTTATATAAACTCTTTGCAGCAGCACATCTGAACTTCAAATCAATGGACTATAATCCTTCTTGTACAGAATCCTGTGTAATTTTTAAAAATGAAAAATAATTTTTTGAATAAGATCAATGACATGCTCATCATTCAATTTCTAGGAAAAGAAAAGAAATTTATTGGCATTGACGAGACTAATGAACTTGATAATTAAACACAATTTGAAGATCTATTACATACTTTTAACCCTACTGGCTTACCTCCTTACGTATTGTCCTTAAATAATTATCTGATTATGTTGTTATGAAATTTAAATCCATATGAAGGTTTATGTAATAACACTCGATTAACATGTTGTGAGTTTAAAACTCATGTTATAAGTGCAAAAATCACAATAGGTGATTTTAAGAATATACACGTATTTATCCCGAGAATACTATTGTTATCATCACAAGATGAGTAATTGCTTGTTCAATTTAAATGAACACAATTTCCAGTAAGGTTATGATTTGTTGTGACTATAAATAAAGTAGAGGGTCAAACATTAGACTTTGCTAGAATTTATTTGCGCGAACCTATATTTTCATATGACCAAGTTTATGTTGCCTTATAAAGAGCAAAGAATTCAACTGTCATGATATTCATTCGATCGCCTACATCAAATGATGATGATGATCATTCTACCTCTAATATCATTTATGATGAAATCATTAAGAAGGCAATCGTATAATCTTGATAAATAGCAATTAACGATATTCAGACTTTAAAAGCACAATTACATGCACCATGGAAAGTGCAACGTAAGTTCCATCTTTCTAAGATCACTTTTTTCCTTTTATTTGTTGTTCTCCACCTAAGAACTCAAATCATCACTATTATAAATATAGGATGTTGTTGAGAAACGACAAGTCATTTACATTCTCAAAAAATATACCATTCAGGAGCACCCGACAAGCACAATACTCTGAACAACTGGCAGTTGTGATGATCATTTAATGATCTTCTATGTGAGAACTATAAGGTATCTTCATGCGAAGATGACCTTTTGAAGAAATAGCATGATCATTTGAATTATTATCCTCATAAAAGAAAAGAGAAATGTATGACTACAACCAATTCAAATGAGATAGAGAGAAGGACTTTTGTTCTGTCTTTGCTAAGTTTTTCTTAACAACGAAAAATGCATTTTGAAGTAGAAATCATTATTTTTGGTATCATTGATAGTCTTTATTTTCAGATTGAATAACAGTTAAGTTATTGACATTATTAATCTGTTGCAGATTTATACGAAGTACAATGTAAAGATGATCAATGTTATTCTAAGAAAAATATCAAAATAATGAACAAGACACGTTCATAGAAGATTAAATGGCCCAAAATTCTCAGCTGTAGATGTGACATATGAGGTTGGAACTCCTATTAGATGAAAATCTAATTGCATGGATGACGAATCTTCAAGAAACAACTCTTCATTGCGGAATGAATATTTTTTGTAGAATGCAGAATCATATGATAAAGTAACTTCAAGATACATATTGTAGAATTTACCTACTGATAAGGGAGTAAAACCAAAAAATAGCCCATTTGGGTATTTGAAAGTAAAGGGTCAGGTAAAGAATGCTACAATTACTGTTGTGAAGAGGCAATTGGGGAGGCACTTCGTGTTGAATTCGATCAACTTTCTTCAGGTGTTTTTGAATAATAAAGTTGCTTCGCTTCTTTACTTTTTAAACTATTTTCTTCAAAAGTAAGATTTCTTTTTCAAAAATAATCTGGGCATAGGTAATTGAGTGCTTTATTCTAGATTCACAATAGATCATTTACAAAGCCCGACTATCAGCACAATTGTAGCACTTTGATAAAATTTCAGATAAGGCAACTCCTTACATTTTTTTCATTTTACAATAACAATGTCATTATAAATCTACCTACTTACCTTCATAGTTTTTAGCTTTCTCACTATTAGGCCCGTGCTCAGCACATGCATATCCTACTAGTAATAAGAGAAAGTTTGGGCAAAGCACACACATCTCTGTTGACATGTTTGCTTGCCGCCTTTCACTTGCTTACTCCATGATGTTACTATATCAGCTCTAATTAATTATTATATGCCATTTATGTATTAAAAAATTTAATAATATTTAATAAAAAGGTAATATAGACATTTATAATATGTCTGCTTCAGCTGCTTCAAATGTAATTTTACTATATCATTCCTAATTAATTATTATAAGTCATCCAAGTATTAAAAAGTTAATTATATTTTATGTTAAATTAACTTGACGTCTTATGGGTGTGGGAATTGGAATGGGCGCCGAGGTAATCCCCCAAATTTATGCTTTTAGACATGAAATTGGTCTTGGATAATTATGTTACCTCAACCCACTTGAGAAATTTATTTTGAAATATGATTTATCATGATTTGACTTACTCACTTATACTATTGCATCGCATAATTGCTAAACCATAAACATAGATTTTGAGGCCTTAATGACTATGTTTTAGGCTTGAAAAAACTATAGGAGGTCGATGCATTTCTCCAATTTGATTTAATGAACAAAGGGGGTCAAGGCATTCCTCCAAGTTAATGTGATTGTTATGGCATAGAGATAGGATTGCAAGTGTAAGAGTATGACGATACCTATGGTGTGACTTAACGGTTAATTCTTTCGTTAAGGAATGAGTTATGTTAATCTTTTTTTAAATTAGAATTAATGGGGATTCTGTAGCTAAGCCGTGAAAGTGTGGGTCTTGGATGACTTGTACTGGAAACTCATATTTATCGATGTGAGGTTTTGTTTTAATGACTGTGTGCATGGTTTACACTATTGATATATATTTTTTTCTTGTATTGGTGTGGGGTTGGGGCATCCCATGGTCTTCCTTGATACCTTTGATTTATGTGACTAACATGTACTGGACCCTTTCAATAGGGAGAGCTGAACCCATATAGCCCGTGGGTGCCTGTTTATGACGGTTGAGCTACATAGTCTAGGATAAAGTTTTCTTTTATGCTAAGCCTTGTTCCCCATCCCAAACATAATACTTATACATGTATATGATGATATGTGCATGATTTTGAATTAGATTTGGCTTGGCATTATTTTATCCTTTATCACCGAGTTACATGCTAGTGCTCAACCAACTAATTATCTCCAGACACTGTATCCCCATGTGATGCAGGATCAAAAGGCGGTTCTATATTTTTTATCCTGTGTTAGGTGGATCAGCTAAGTTCATCGATCGTTTGTGGTGAAATGGTGAGCTTTTATTCTCTGGAAGACTTGATCATTTCATCGATTTCCTTCTATGACTTAGAATTAAAGATCTTACATTATCATTGTCATTGTCCGAGTCGGGGGCATGTCCAGATGTTAGTTGTTTTCAAATTAGTAGAGGATTTGTGGATATGTTGTGGATAGGGTAGTGATATTGACAGTCTTAATTATCTTTGAGCTTATTACTTATATCTTGTTATATATTTGCAATTCAGTCGCTGCTACCTGTGTTATGTTCTGTTTGGCTAGGAAATGGGGGTGGTCTCTGGTCCTCGATGGACTTGAGATACCTGTTATATCCAAGCCATGGTTTGGATCATTACAACTATAAACTAATTACTTAAATAAAAAAGAAAATGCTACAAATCTAAGCAAGGTGAGGAAATAAAATAAGATTCTTGTTCTCAATAATGCAATCAAAGGATGTTATACCTTGTGAATGTATGAAACCAAAAAATAGAAATTTTATTTCTGAAAATATAACAAAGAATATCATATCCTATGAAGACTTAAAGAAGAAAGGAAAAATAATTTTATTTCCTAAAATGAAACTAGGGAATGTCGTACCCTATGAAAACTTAAGGAAGAAGATTAGGGGGTTTTGATCCCTAAAATGACAACCGTGAGATGTTGTATCCTATGAAGACTTAAAAAAAGAAAAGAAATAGGGAATTTTATTTCCTAAAATGGAAAATAGGGAAGGTCGTACCCTATTAAAACTTAATGAAGAGGAAGAAAAAATGATTTTGTTTCATAATCGTATCCTATTAAGACTTAAGGATAATATTTTATTCCTTGAAATGACAACTAGGGGATGTTGTACCCTATGAAGATTTAAAGGTGAAAATAGAAGATTTTCTTCCTAAAATGGCAACCAAGGAATGTCGTACCATATGAATACTTAACAAAAGAAAAAAAATAGGGGAGTTTATTTACTAAAATAACAACTAGGAAATGTCGTACCCAATGAAGACTTAATGAATAAACATAGGATATTTTGTTTCCTGAAATGTTAACTAGGGAATGTTGTACCCTATGCAGACTTAAAAGAATAAAAAGTTTTGTTCCCTAAAATGCAATTAGGAGATGCCATAGCATATGAAGACTCAAGGGATAAATAAAAGACTTTGCTTCCTAAAATGACAACTAGGTCATGTCGTACCCTATGAAGACTTATCAAAGAAAAATAGGAGAGTTTGTTTGCTAAAATGGAAACTGGGGATTGTCGTACCATATGAAGATAGAAAATTTTATTACCTAAAATGACCACTAGAGGATGTCGTACCCTATGAAAACTTGAAAAAAATAGAAAGTCTTATTCCCTATAATGGCAACTAAGGGATGTGGTACCCGATGAAGACTTAAGGGAGAAAATAGAAGATTTTGCCTTTTAAAGAGAAAACTAGGGAATGTCGTACCCTATGAAAACTTAAAGAAGCAAAATACGAGAGTTGTGACCTAAATACAACTAGTGTGTACCTTATGAAGGCTAGATATAATTACTACTTATATATATATATATATATGAGAGAGAGAGAGAGAGAAAACGCCCCAGTTTTGAATGTGAGGAACTTTAAAATTCTTTCTAACTCTTTTTTTTTAAGAAAAATGCCCCAGTATTATACCTTTGGGATATAAAAAAACTTTATTCAGCTAGATGGAACCCTATTACACGACTACCTAAATTATCATGCATAGCAAGAATCTTGTCTAACGTAGTTCACAAATATAAATTTATTTCACTTGAAAAGGGGTGTGCTTTGTAAAGAACACCGCAAAATAAAAAAAATGAATTTGATTTTTTCTTGATTTAAATTGGTATCAATAATTAGAAATATACGAATTACCTCTAATTACTTTTGAACAAAATTAAGGTCAACTTAGAAGTAATCCCTAGAGTTTCAAATGGTACCTCAAATATACTTGAATTTTTACAAGGTCTGTTTATCTTGCCTCAATCAAGGGTATAAAATTTTTCTTATCATCGTGTTTCAAGTCCCTTACCACAAATAAAGTCCTAATCTACTCACAATAGCAGTATTTAGTTTTCAAGACATTCTGGAAGCCACTCACACTCAGAAAAATGTTCAATGCATGCATTCAGATACCATAAGATTGACTTTCATATATGTATCCACTAATATGAGAACACTCACAATGAAATCAAGTAGGAATTGTAATTGGCTTATAGTGTAGTCTTAAGGATGGGTAGGATATTCATTTTGGATAAAGCGACTATTTCCTTCTTAAGTATTGCACTTTGCTTCTATATTTTGCATTTTTGCAGTTGATTTTCGTTTGATTTGTTGCTTCCTTTCATCACTATTTGTCTCTTTTCTGTTCCTTCAAAGTTAATTTTTTAAATAATCTTTTTTTCTTTTCAGAGATTTTTTTTACTCCTTGTTGGATGTTTTTCTTTCTTCTTTATTTTTTTTGGACTTCTTTTTTCTAGAGTAAAAATTTCTATTTTTCTATAGCTTTGTTTTAACATTTGCATCTCGAACTTTTGCTTCGTCCTCTGACTTAGATCTTTAGTAGTATGTTCAGGGAGGTAGGGCCAAAAGGGAGATTGCGCATTTATGCACTCACGATGATATAGGCTAGGATATAGGTATTCAATAAGAAGTTTTAATCTCAAAAGAGAAAGTCTAGGGATTACAATTTATTTGGTATGCTTCAAAGGCACAATCGAGTCAAAGAAAGCTTACGATTCTCTCTCAAGTTAAATGTTTCTCAAAATTTCACCTCGACAAACATTTAGACCAAGTTCTGTATTAATAGAGCGATGCCTTTGAATTTTCAATCTAAAGCTTGCCACATAATGCACATAAAATAATGAGGTTAGATTTATTTTAAACTTGACTTAGAGCGAGAAAAATTTAAAAGTGTAACCTAAGTACAATTAATGGTACCAAAAGAATCTATAGTTTACAATAAAGTTGATCCACTCTATCATGTCATATAATTTAATACCTATTTTTGTTCATTCATATTTCTATGTATGTTGGTACCAATTATTAAGTCAAGAATTCTTTTTAGATGACACTGAACTCAAAAGAGGAGTTTCCTATGTATCTTGTTGAAACAAGAATCAGGTTAGACATAGTTCAGGAAGCTTAAAATCTGAAGCAAAATTTTTATTTTTGAGTGTGAATAAGGAAGAAACTTGTTTTTGGTTCTTTTCTTTTTTTTAAAATTTTTTTAAATAAGGACAATTTCTTTTTACATTTGAAAAATATTAAAATATATATATATATATATCTATAATATATTAAAAGTTTGAAGGTCCTTAAAATATTGTTTGAACTTTTTGCCCTTCATTAAAAGTTTTTTCTTTATAAAAGATCATCTTTTCACTCTTTTTTTAATATTTAAAAGTTTAAAATTAATTATATATATTTAGGGTAAAATATTTTTTCATTAGAAGTATTCATTAATTAAATATATTTATGATAAAACTTTTCCTTATTAAAAGTCTTCATTAACTAAGTATATTTATGGTAAAACCTTTTCTTATTAGAAGTTATCAGAATTAATGACAACTAATATTTTTTTCATTAGTTTAAAATTCTAAATCAACTAAATTTATTTTTAAAATTAAAATTCTAAAAAAAAATATAAAAGCTTTAGAATTACAAAAAAATTTAAGAGGTACCAAATTTTTAAAAGTTTTAAGTATGTGATAAGAATGTAATAAGTGATTTTGTAAAAACTTAACTTTAAAAACATGAAAAGATTTTAAATATAGAAGAAAAATAATCGTACAACAAATATGGTTAAAATTTATGTGTCTCTTTTAGTCTCTGGCAGCAAGGTAAAGAGGTATTGCATGAAAAACGCAAAAGTGATGATCCATCAACCACTTAAAACTTCTTATGATAAAATATCTATGTGCTTATATTAAAATATATGCTTATGTTTACATTATTATATTAAATTGTGAAGAGTCTTTGAAAAGTGACTTTTGAATTTCTTGTACTTCACTAGAGATCTCCACAATATACAAAATCAAACGTTACACGTGCAAGGCAGTGCGATTATACTCGTATATAAATATATATATATATATATATATATATATTATATGTATATTTTTAATTTTTGTATAAGGATTTTTTTAACAAGAATAACAAACTCTTTTTTTTTAATTATTGAATTTATTTTTATTTTAATTGAATGAGGATAATTAAAGCCAAGGAGGGTTTCCTCGTATCTTATTGAGATGAGAATTAGGTGTGCGTAGTTCGTGAGACTTGAGGTTTGAAGGAAGCACAATTTTTTTGAATAATGAGAATGATTTTTTTTTTGTTAAATTTATTAATTATAATAGAATATTTTTTTAGTTTTCATAAATGAATTTAAACTTTTTTTTTTTGAATAAGGATCATCGAACCCAAGGAGGGCTGCCCATGTATCTCATCAATTTGAGAATCAAGTGTACGTATTTCGTCCAAATTGGGGCAAACTGGACAATTTTAAAAACTTTTTTTTCTTTATTTGTGAAAGGAAATAATACACCCATTTGGGTTTTGATAAAGATTAGGTATTAGAAAGAAATTTCTCCCTCTCTTATATTAATCGATTCACTCTAAAGCCGACCAACATTCAAATCAGCCTGACAGTTAATGCAACTAGTAGAATAGAAAATCGATAGTCTTAAAAGAGAATACTTTTTACAAATACTGAGACCTTTGGCGCGCGTCCACCAAGTCAAAATATACATGATGTAGATAAAGATGATCCTATTATTGATAATCATGTCTAGGTTTCAGTTCTACTAGGTCTAAATTGTGAGACAGAAGTCTAGACTGATTTATTAAATGGGACAACTCAAACTAAGGAGGGATAATTTATTGGTACTAGAACTACTCTGATTCCACTAGTGATCCACCTTGCCTAACATGTGTTGCGTTCAAATGCACACGCAAGTGCACGTGATCGTACAAGTAATATAGAGACTTTTATAGTAAGATATCATTCTCATGAGGACTAAGCAACTAGCAATTTAACCAGTCTTTAGTTTTAGGCAAATAGTGTAATACCCCGAATATTTCTAAGCTAGAAAATAAACCGTTATTCCTACACATGAAACCTCCTATACTGTGATTCATATTTGAGTACATGAATTAGGATGAGGATCTTAGTTATAATAGATCTTATGATGTGTTAAGCATGTTCATAAGAGTCACTTAGAGTAAGCCAAGCTAAGAACTTTTGAATCCACCAAGTTTTCGTGTGTGATTTTATATAGGTCATATTTTAAGGATCATAACTTTGTTTATAGGTGTTATTTTGTCAGATTTATACCCTCCAAATTTTAGAGAATTGAATAAGATTTCCATTGATACCAAATTTGCCAAAAACGGACACCCGGTGAAGAAGTTATGGCGATTTAAAGTTTCATCAGCGTCATTTCAGTCAGTGACGTGTCACGCTGTAAGCCAAAATGACATTTGTCAATTTCCAGTGTCTCTCCATGATTACACCGCATCGCGGTGAGTTTCCAAGTCACAAACAGGGGGCAACACAATATCTCCCCTTCGCACCCGGGGCCCAAATTGGGTAATTTTCATAGAAATTAAATGACGCATCTAAAGGGGTATTTGGGTCATCTTTCCACCCCTATATATTCCATAAACATGGAATTAAGCCCTTATTTCACCAAAACATACTTTTTCTCTCAAAATGCTCTCAATAACACATTAGGGTTTTCAATTGGGGATTCAAGTTCAAGCAAATTTCTCCACCAATCATCAAGAATCATCCATATAAGGTATGCGTAGTGTTCATCTATGGATCCATTTCATTTATAGAGCTCAAGAACCATGTTTTAAATATTATATTATGATTGTCTTGTTGTGATATGAACATGTACATGTTGATGATTGTTGTTTAAGTTTCAAGATGATATCTAAAAGTCTTTTCATGAAGTATATGTGTTTGTTAGTTGAAATCCATGAACTTTATGTGGTTTAAAATGGGGAAATTTATGAAAACACACCTAAACTAAAAGAATTCATGGAAAATGTTTGATAAAAGGCCTAGGATGATAGAATTCATATCCCATGATTCTTAAATAACAAGTCCATGCTCTATTCTTTATGATTTCACATGAATTCCACGTGAGTGATACGCGTCGTTGTTGTGATATGGATTGAGCATGATATTGAAGCAATGCAAGTCTACACATGTTGTATGAATTCCCTACCAAATGTAAGATTTTGAGAACTATGCTTAGTGTGAAATCCCCTACTTATGATATGGTGAATTGTGGACTCCATTTTATGATCAAGTCAGTTATGTATGTCAGTTTCCTTCCATCGAGTCCTGGGGGTACTAGTGCCCAAAAAATATAGTTGTGTGCCTAGAGCCATGTCACGTTATCATGATAATCTTAGTCAAGCCATGATCTATAGAACTTAATCAGTCATATGAGTCAGGAAATATCAGAAATCTCATGATCTCAACAAATTCTTTGATAGTAGTACTCTTCTGCCATTCAACAAAATTCAGTTACTCAGTCCATGTACATCCAGTTAAATTATGTTCAGTCTCTTCAGATGGGAGTAGAAGTTAGCACCGAGTGAACCCAAGGATGGGAACTCACCTGCCAGGTTAGGGTGTGATTCTTAGTAGTCTTCCTTGTGTTCCAGAACTACGTAGCCAGCGTAGGTTTGGACATCTTAATCTGCCAGATTAGGGTTAATGATGTGGCTTAACCTGTCAGTTTTGGGTTCCCACCTTTCCCATTCGAGTACCTTCCAGCTAAGGGTCACTTACAGTTGTCCTTACTAGTGGCGCGGTATTGACATCCTTCCAGTTGGGGTAGAGATTAGACCTCAACCTAGCTATATGCGTTATTGGGGCATGTCGGTTAATCAACTACCTCCTATAGTTTCAGTCCGACTCTCAGTAAAAGAACTCAAATAGTTCTTTAGATTTTAGTATACCAGGACTGTTAGTTATAGTCAATTCAGTTACAGTACGGAACTTAGGTAGTTTCATCAAATTCAAGACTATCATACACAGTCATCCATGTTATCATAATTCCAATATCAGTCATGTTAGATAACAGTAAACCATGTATTAGCATACAGATCTTGATATTACTCGTTCATGATCTCAGTTACTATGTATGCATGTTTGCACTCTCACGTTCATACTAGTCAGTTAGTTAGCATTGCTCATGCATGTAAACCCTTTTTCATTTACCCTACCCCACTCGTATACTCTGTACTTTCAGTTGTACTGACGCATTTGCGCTACGGTTCTTTCTTTTATGTTACACCGTAGGTTCAGAGTCACGAGTTCTAGATCACCAGTAGCAGTGCATCCCAGTACGTAGAATGACAATGAGTCCTTATCTATCCAAGGATGATGTTATTTTATTTCATTCATTATTTCAGATCAATTTTTCTAGACAAAGTTAGTTGGAGACATATTCTCTCAACTCCTTATTTCAGACAGTATTTAGTGGCTTTCAGATTTAGTTCAGATTTTAGATTTAACTTTTAGTTGTTTTGGGTCTTTGTTACCCTATATGGATGTTATTATTTGTTAGATATTTTATTCAGTTAAACCTTATGGCCTATTATTCATGTTTTCTGCATTTTACATGTATATTATGCAGTTTACAGGTACAAATATTAGTCATGGGTTAGCTTGTGGTCCTTTAGGGTCATAAGCATCATGTAGCATTCCGATTTAGAAAATTAGAGTGTTACAAACTTGGTATCAGAGCCTAAGGTTCAATAGAATCCTAGAAAGTCTAAAAGTTGCATCTAGTAGAGTTTTGTGCATGGGTGTGTTGCGCGCCACATTTATATGCAAGAGGCTATGAGATGTTTTAGGAATAGTTTCCCCTCTTTCAGTATTTATGTCGTGCTAGAGAGAATAATCTCAAGTTAAACTCTTAGTCTAATCCATTCTTCTCTTATTTCAGAATATTTCTCCAAAAAGAAGAAACCAGCCCACTCCTCAGCCCGAAGATCCTTTGGGCGAACATATTTCTCATGCGGAGTTTAAGGCAGTATTCACCATACTTGCTCAGTCTGTGGCTACCCAAAATGAATGGCGACCAATTATTCTGGCCAATCCAGTGGCCAACTCAGCTTCAGCTAGGATTCAGGACTTTACCCGAATAAACCCTCCATCTTTCTTTAGGTCTAAGTCTGATGAAGACCCTCAGGAATTCATTGACCAAGTCCAGAAGGTCATAGACATCATGAGAGTTACTTTTTGTTAGAGTGTCGAGTTAGCTATATACCAGTTGCAAGATGTGGCTCATACTTGGTGCAACTAGTAGAAGTCTGAGTGGTTAGATGATGTAGGTCCCTTTGAGTGGGAGGAATTTGTCATGGCTTTCTTAGATAGATTTTTTTCCTAAGAACTGAAAGAGGAAAAATTTCTTGAGTTTATTTACCTCAGGCAGGGAAATATGATGGTTAAAGAGTATTCTCTCAGATTTACTCAACTAGCCAGATATGCTCCTCATGTGGTTGCAGACAATAGGGCTAAGATCGGTAAGTTCGTGTCAGGAATAAATGATAGCGTGGTAAATGAGTGTTGGTCTGTGATGCTGAATAGTGATATGACTTTATCTAGGCTCATGACCCATGCTCAACTAATAGAGGAGCTGAAGATTAGGACTACAGAGAGGCAAAACAAGAGAGCAAGATCATGTAGTTTCAATTTTTCTTAGACCAAATCAGAAGGAGAAAATCGTTCGCAGTTCTGTCCCAAGCCAGCAGTTCCAGCTCCTTCCTCCTCCAGTGCCCCAGTGCTAAAATTTAGAGATAGCAACAGAGATCGAGCACCAGGATCTAAGTCTCAGGGTTGTGTCAGTAGTTCCTGAACTAATCCCCTGTGTCAGACTTGTGGTAAGAACCACAAAGGTACCTGTAGAGCTGGTAGTGATGTTTATTTTGGTTATGGTAAGCCAGGATACAGGATTAGAGAGTGTCCACAGTCAGGTCTATAGGGTCAGCAGAATCGTTCCACAGCCCAGTCTAGTGGTCCAAACCAGCAGGGTTCCACTTCCAGTGCTACTAGTGGGTAATGCCCAAACAGACTCTATGTACTTCAGACCCAATAGGATCAGGAAAATTCTCCTTATTTGTTACTGGTACGTTACAGATTTTCCATGTTCATGTTTACGCTTTGCTAGATCTAGGTGCATCCTTGTCTTTTGTTACTCCTTATATAGAAGGCAATTTCAGAATTAGTCTTGAAATTTTAGCAGAGCCATTTTTAGTCTTTAACCCAGTGGTGTAAAACAATTATAGCTCGGTGGGTATACAGGAGCTGCCCGGTTATGATATTTTAGAAATCTACGTCAATAAATTTAGTCGAGTTAGAGATGACTGATTTTGATGTTATTCTCGGCATAGATTGGCTTCATTATTGCTATGCCATAGTCAACTGCAGAAGTAGGATAGTTCAATTTTAGTTCCTGAATGAGCCTGTCCTAGAGTGGAAGGGTAGTACTTCATCTTTCAAGGGTTAACTTATTTCCTACCTTCGGGCAAGGAAAATGATTTCTAAGGGATGTGTTTATCATCTCGTTCATGTTAAAGACTCTGGTTCTGAATCTCCTAGAATTGAATCAATCCCAGTGGTTAACGAATATTAAGATATCTTTCCTGAAGATCTTCCAGGCATTCCTCTCAAAAGGGAAATAGACTTCAGCATTAACCTTATTCCAGATACTTATCCTATTTCTATTCCGCCATATAGAATGGCACCAACAAAACTCAAAGAACTGAAGGATCAATTAAAGGATCTCTTAGATAAGGGATTCATTAGACCCAGCATTTCCCTATGGGGTGCACCAGTCTTATTCGTGTGCAAAAAATATGGTTCTGTCAGAATATGTATTGATTACCGTTAGCTCAACAAAGTTATGGTCAAGAACAAGTATCCTCTTTCAAGAATAGATGACTTGTTTGACCAACGTTAGGGTGCCAGTTATTTCTCTAAGATAGACCTCAGATCAGGCTATTATATGCTTAGAGTTAGAGATGTAACATCTCGAAGATAGCTTTTTGTACTCAGTATGGTCACTTTGAATTTCTAATTATATCCTTTGGTCTTACCAATGCCCCGGCTGCATTTATGGACTTGATGAGCCGTGTGTTCAAGCAGTAGTTGGACATGTTCGTCATAGTCTTCATAGATGATATGCTGGTCTATTCCCACACAGAGCATGATCATTCAGACCATCTCAGAATTGTTCTTCAGACTCTCAGAGATCACCAGCTATTCTTCAAATTTAGTAAATGCGAGTTTTGGCTAAGGTTAGTAGTGTTTTGTGGCCATATTATTTCTGGTGATGGCATTAGAGTAGATCCTCAGAAGACTGAAGGGGTAAGAAACTGGCCTTGCCCTGTCTCTCCATCAGATATCAGAAGTTTCTTGGGTTTAGCTGTCTATTACAGGCAGTTTATTAAGGGATTTTCTTTTATTACATCCCCCATGTACCGATTGACTCAAAAGAAGGTCAAGTTTCAGTGGTCAGATCCTTGCGAGAAGAGTTTTCAGGAATTAAAGACTCGACTCACCTTAGCTCTAGTCTTAGCTCTTCCAGATGGTTCAGATGGATTCATAGTATATTGTGATGCATCAATAGTATGTTTGGTTTGTGTCCTCATACAGCATGGTAATTTCATATCCTACACCTCCAGGTAGTTAAAGCCCCATAAGAAGAATTATCCTACTTATGATCTTGAGTTAGCAGCCGTAGTATTTTCCTTAAAGATTTGGAGGCATTATCTAGACGGAGTTCATGTAGATGTCTTCACAGATAATAAGAGTCTCTAATATGTGTTTTCTTAGAAAGATCTCAATCTTTGTCAGAGAAGGTGATTAGATATTTTGAAAGATTATGACATAATTGTCCTTTATCATCCGGGGAAGGCCAACATTGTGGCTGACGCTCTTAGTAGACTCTCCATGGGTATTGTTTCTCATGTTGAGGATAGCAAGAAGAAAATAGCTTTGGAAATCCATCAGCTTGCCAAACTAGGTGTTCGCTTAGTCGATTCTTCAGAGGGTGGTGTATGTGTTTAGGATAGTTCAGAGTCATCTCTAGTGTTTGAGGTGAAATAAAAGCAAGAAAGGGATCCTAGCCTTGTCAAGTTAAAAGAGTCAGTTCAGGATCAGAAAGTAGAGGTTTTCTCCCAAGGGGGAGATGGTGTCATTCGTTATTAGGGTCGTCTTTGTGTTCCAGGTGTAGATGATTTATAGCAGCAAATTCTTGCGAAAGTGCATGGTACATGATACTCTATTCATCCAGGGGCCACGAAGATGTACCGTGACCTACGGGAGATCTATTGGTGAAGTGGGATAAAGAGAGATATTGCAGAATTTGTGGTTAAGTTCCCTAAATGTCAGCAGGTTAAGCTAGAGCATCAGAAACCCAGTGGTTCAATGCAAGAGTTCACCATTCCTACTTGGAAGTGGGAAGAAGTGAACATGGACTTCGTGATGGGTTCTCCTTGAATTCGTCATCAGCATGATTCATTTTGGGTCATTGTAGATAGAATTACCAAGTTATCCTATTTCCTTCCAGTCTGTACCTCTTATTCAACCGAGGATTACACCAAACAATATATCAGGGAGTTGGTCAGATTACACGGTGTTCCATTATCTATCATCTCAGACAGAGGTACCCAGTTCACCTCTCACTTCTGGAAAGCATTCCAAAAGGGTCTTGGTACCCAAGTTCATCGCAGTACAGCTTTTCATCCTCAGACAGATGGTCAAGTAGAAAGGACAATTCAGAGTCTTGAAGATAGCTAAGGACGTGTGCAATTGGTTTCAAGGGAAGGTTGGATGACCACTTTTCTTTGATTGAGTTTACCTACAAAAATAGCTATTATTCCAGTATTAAAATGGCTTCATTCAAAGCTCTCTATGGTAGGAGGAGAATATCTCCAATCGGTTGGTTCAAAGTTAGTGAGGCCTCAGTCATAAGGCCTGACTTAGTAGTCGATGCTTTAGAGAAAGTCCACCTAATTAGAGAAAGACTCTAGCCTGCTCCGAGCTGATAGAAATCATATGCTGGCATTTATAGAAAGGATCTCAAGTTGGAGATCAATGACTATGTCTATCTAAAGATCTCTCCCACGAAGGGAGTGAAGCGGTTCGGCAAGAAGGGAAAACTTAGTCCCCGATATGTCGGTCCCTTCAAGATTCTCAGTCGCTTAGGCAAGGTAGCTTATGAGGTCGAATTTCCTTCAAATCTAGCCTCAGTTCATCCAGTCTTTCATGTCTCTTTGCTCAAGAATGTATAGGTGATCCATCAGTCGTAGTCCCTATTCAGAGCATTGACAGTCAAAACATTCTCTTCTATGAGAAAATTCCGGTCAAAATTCTAGACTATCAGACTCATAGACTGAGGAACAAAGAAGTTCCTCTAGTCAAAGTTATTTGGCAAAATTAGTCCGTTGAGGGAGCTACTTGGGAAGAAGAAGCAAATATGTATACCAAGTATCCTCACCTCTTCTCCACCAATCCAGATCAAGTTCAAGGTAACAGTTCTCCTTAAACTTATTCAGTATCCCATTCAGTATTCTATACAACTTGGTATTCAGTTCATGCTCACGTTTCATCACAAATCTGATATTAAGTACCATTGCATATTCATTCATGCATTTATGTATCATAATATTGTATAATCATGCATCAAATATGCATTCTCATTGGGAGAACTCAGTTATCAGAAATCTCAGTTATGCATTCATAAATCAGCTACTCATACAACAGATATGCATGTCCAGCATGATATGTTTAGCTTATCAGTCATGCCCATCATGAGATCATGTTCTAGTAGTGTATGTATTGAACGTACTCCACTTTATTGTCTATCCCCATTTCAGTCAGTCTCATTCGAGGATGAATGTTTCCAAGCGGGAGATATTGTTATACCCCGTATATTTCTAAGCTAGAAAATAAACCTTTGTTCCTACAGATGAAACCTCCTATCCTGTTATTCATATTTAAGTACATGAATTAGGATGAGTATCCTAGTGATAATAGAGCTTATGATGTGTTAAGCAAGTTCATAAGAGTCACTTAGAGTAAGCCAAGCAAAGAACTTTTGAATCCACCAAATTTTCATGTGTGATTTCACATAGGTCATATTTGAATGAGCATAACTTTGTTTATAGGTGGTATTTTGGCAGATTTATACCCTACAAATTTTAAAGAATTGCATAAGCTTTTCATCGATACCAAATTTACCTAAAACGGACACCCGGTGAAGAACTTATGGCGATTTAAAGTTTCAACAGTGCTATTTCAGTTAGTGGCGCATCACGTCGTAAGTAAAAATGACGTTTTTCAATTTCCAGTGTCTCTCCGTGACACCACCTTATTGCGGTGAGTTTCTAGGTCACAAAAGTGGGCAACATGATATCTCCGCATCACGCCAGGGGCCCAAATTGGGTAATTTTTATAGAAATTAAATGACGCATCTAGAGGGGTATTTGGGACATTTTCCCACCCCTATTTATTCCAAAAACAAGGAATTAAGCCCTTATTTCACCAAAACATACTCTTTCTCTCAAAATCCTCTCAAGAACACATTAGGGTTTTCAATTGGGGATTCAAGTTAAAGCAAATTTCTCCATCAATCATCAAGAATCTTCCATCTAAGGTATGCGTAGTGTTCATCTATGGATCCATTTTGTTCATAGAGCTCAAGAGCGATGGTTTAAATATTATATTGTGATTGTCTTGTTGTGATATGACCATGTACATATTGATGATTGCTTTTTAAGTTTTAAGATGATATCTAAAGGTGTTTTCATGAAGTATATGTGTTTGTTAGTTGAAATCCTTGAACTTTATGTGGTTTAAAATGGGAAAATTCATGAAAACAAACCTAATCTAAAAGAATGCATGCAAAATGTTTGATAAAGGGCCTAGGATGATCGAATTCATGTCCCATGATTTAATAGTGCTTAAATGACAAGTCCATGCTCTATGCTTTTTGATTTCACATGAATTCCACATGAGTGATATGCGTCATTATTGTGATATGGATTTACCATGATATTGAATCTATATAGGTATAAACATATTGTATGAATTTCCCTTCCATACGTAAGATGTTGTGAACTATGCTTAGTGTGAAATCCCCAACTTATTATATGGTGAATTGTGGACTCCATTTTATGATCAAGTTAGTTATGTGTGTCAGTTTCCTTCCATCGAGTCCTGCGGGTACTAGTACCCAAAAAATATAGTTGTGTGCCTAGATACATGTCATGTTATGATGATAATATCAGTTAAGCCATGATTTATAGAACTCAGTTAGTCATGTGACTCAGGAAGTCTCAAAAATCTCATGATCTCAACAAATTCTCAGATAGTAGTACTATTCCATCAATCAACGGAAGTCTGTTACTCAGTCCATGTACAGCCAGTTAAATCATGTCCAGTCTCTTTATATGGGAGTAGAAGTTAGCACCGAGTGAAACCAATGATAGGAACTCACCTGCTAGTTTAGGGTGTGATTCTTAGTAGTCATCCTTGTGTTCTAGAACTACATAGCTAGTATAGGTTGAGACATCTTAACCTACCAGATTAGGGCTGATTAGGTGGCTTAACCTGTTAGTTTAGGGTTCCCACCATTCTCATTTGACTACTTGCCAGCTAAGGGTTACTCACAACTGTCCTTACCAGTGGTGCGGTATTGACACCCTTCTAGTCGAGGAAGAGATTGGACCCCAACCTAGCTATATGCGTTATTGGGGCATGTCGGTTAAGTAACTACCTCCCACAGTTTCAGTCCAGTCTCAGTAAAAGAACTCAGATAGTTCTTTAGATTTCAGTATACCAGGACTGTCAATTACAGTCAATTCAATTACAGTATGGAACTCAGGTAGTTCCATCAGATTCAGGACAGTCAAACACAGTCATCCATGTTATCATAATTCCAGTATTAGTCATCTTAGATAACAGTACACTATGTATTAGCGTACAAATCCAGATATCACTCATTCACGATCTCATTTACTATGTATGCATGTTTGCACTCTCATTAGTCCATCAATTGGCATTGCTCTTGCATGTAAACCCTTTTGCATTTAGCCTACCCTACTCGTATACTCAGTACATTCATTAGTACTGATGCATTTGTGCTATGATGCTTTCTTTTATGTTACACAATAGGTTTAGACTCATGAGTTTTAGATTAGCAGTAGAAGTAGCATCCCAGTACACAGAGTGGCAGTGAGTCCTCGTCCATCTGAGGATGATATTATTTTATTTCATTCATTATTTCAGTTCAATTTTGCTAGACAGAGTTAGTTGGAGAAATGTTCCCTCAATTCCTTATTTCGAACATTATTTAGAGGCTTTCAGATTTACTTTAGATTTTAGATTCAACTTTTAGTTGTTTTGGGTATTTGTTACACTATATGGATGTTATTATTTATTAGATAATTCTATTCAGTTGAACCTTATGGGCTATTGTTCATTTTTTCCGCATTTTACATGTATATTATGCAGTGTACAGATACAGATATCAGTCATGGGTTAGCTTGTGGTCCTTCGGAGTCATAAGTATCGTGTAGCATTCCGATTCAAAAAAACGGGGTGTTACAAATAGGTATTAAGTGTTCTAAAGTATCAAGATAATTATGAAATTATGATAAAATGTAAATTAATAAATAAGAAAGAGTAAATTGTGAAAATGGCAAAGCAAGCAACAGTTGTAAACAGTAATGATGAGAATTCCATAGTAGAGGCACTTCTAATAATCTTATAAATCTCCATTCTTATCGCAATCTAGTTGGTTATTGGGTTATTAATTCACAAAGTTAACGGAACGATCTTGGTCTCTTGACCTCAAATCTTCTATCTATCTGAATATTACAACTACAGCTCCCACGGAGATGTAATAATTCATCTAAATACATACATCTATCTTCTTGCAATTGAACCAAACAAGGCTCCTAAGTATATCCATATCCTAGGTGCTAATTCAAACCCTTTATTTCATAATAGGATAAGAACCTTGCTTCTTAACTTCTTTGTTCTATCCTACGGTTCTCCTCCTGGATTCACATAGAAATATAGATTTGTTCTAATTGTGGCTACTCATCAAAATAGAAAGCTCAAGAAATTTAGAACAACCTAGATGATAATCCAAAAAGAAAATATGATAAAGAATTCAAAGTGTAATCATGTTCAAGGGCTCAACCCCAGAACAAGGGTGTTTAGCCACTCATGATTGAATTCAACATCAAAAATAAGTAAAGAATTATACCAATAATTAATCTTGAAGGAATGAAGTTCAAAAGAATGTCTATGAATCCTAAAAGAGAGATTTTTGTGCTTTTTCGGGGCTGGAGTACTCATCAAAAGTGATTGAAATTGTGTTCACGTATTCCTTATATATTAGGACAAATTTAGCCTGGGTGGAGTGGAGCATGCATTGCACGCTTCTCCTCATAGGGCATGCATCGCATGATGTACTTCATAGAAGTGGAGAATGCGATATATGATGTATTACCAGGCAGTGGAGCATGCATCGCATGCTATTTGTATGCACACACCGGAATTAAACTTCTAGAATTTCGCTACGGCAAAAGAGCACCGTTTTGGAGCAAACGTCACATGCTATTCACACACACGTACCAGAACTAATCTTCAAAATTCTTGTTAAGGCATGAAACCCATGAAATGGGGCATGCGTCGCATGAAAATTGCATGCCTCCACTGGAAATTATTTCCAGATATTTTTGTACGACAAAGAACCCGTTCCTTTCAGCTCATTGATCTAATACCTAATCTAACTTTCCAAACATGCTTTTTGACTTCTTCTAGTGTCTGTAATACTCTATTTAATCAAATCACGGCATCAATCATCATATACTTCCCATTGTGCATCCAATTTAGCCAAAGCGCATTAATAATCCATCTTGCATTACTAATCATGTTTATTAGCTCACATCATGCAAATATACACAAAACACAATAAAAATATACATTTTAGCTCATAGAAGTAGGACTATTGTGGATTAATATTGGTGCTCAAAAATATAAATACGCCCAAGATCACCACCCCATACTTAGAACCTTGTTCATCCTTAAAAAATCACACACATAATACCTAATTAAGCTTCACATCACAGCCTAAGAGTTATGTTTGCGTTGGGAACTTTCAATTTATAACAATGACTTTTTATCTTAAAATATGTCAAGAATACTTTTATGCACATAAACAATTTTTTTCAAACCTCATCATCTCAATAGTGAAATCTGATTTGTTTGTAAACTTAATCAAATCACTCAATCAAACAACACCATACGTAATCCGAACTTTCATCCACATGAACCCTCACAACAAGAAAGTTTCCCCATACCACTCACATTTTTTTAATATTTCTCATGAGGGGAATATAAAAATTTGACCACTCACTCTCAACAAAGAATTCATATATGATAGATAATGAACCATAAGCTTGCCCTTAGTGTACTACTCCACTAATAGTCGGATGTTTAAATGTAGGATCAACTAGGTCTTCCATGGTTGCAATGTAGGCTAAGGGACGGGTAGGAACTATTTAGGAAAAAGTGACTAATTTCCCTAAGCGCTTTAATACATGTCAATCTTCAATTGAAATCATATTCTATGAACCCACCTTTCACTTTATTACCTAAATACATCAATTGTTTCACCCCAATCTCATTATCAATTGTTTCACCCCAATCTCATTAAGCACATTAACATAAATATGGTGGGAGCATTTTTCTTTTACGTCATGATTCAATTTTCAGATCTTCTTCATACCCATTTACTGTTACACACCTTTATAATAGCCACTCTCAACTAAAGCTATTCGCCTTGGTTGAGGTGCACAGTGTCCAAAATAGATCAGGGCCAAAATATGTTCATTGTAACCCAACTAGGCAATAAGAAAACTGAAGTTCTTTTTGAACATATTCTTTAACTCCCAACCACAACAATTTTACACCAATAACTTATAAATTAGGGATTCACTTTTACCTTTTTCCTACTTCAATTTCACATTCCTTATTTAATAACTCTTTGATACTAAAGCGCTTAGGAGATTTTGGATCAAATTAAGGTCTATCCAAGAAGGGATTAGGCTATAGGCTCAAAGGGGTTTACTAGGGACATGCATAAGGATAGGTAAATAAAGTCTTTACAATTCAGCTAATAAAGAAATGCCTAAATCACTTCCTATACCCAACACCCTTTATTTTGCTTTGTAAGCACACCGTACAAGTTATAGACATTCCTGTACAAGTAGAATACAAAAAAGTACTCATACTCATGGTGCATTCAAGGAATCAAATCAAATCCTTTGCGATCATGTTCTTTGTCAAATTCAACATTAAGCCAACAAATCGTATTATACCTATTAAGATTTAAAATCTAAAAAATAACTCATTTTTCCTTTTATTTTAGAACAAATTCGTTCAAATTCACTATAAAAATGACCCAACACAAAATATTTCTCAAAAGTCAATGTTGAGTTCTTATCAATTCTCAGCTTCTAAAGACTAACTCGTCTTAAGATAGTCGTTATCCATCTATTATAGGGGAGGGAAACTAAATATGATGATTTATTTTGAATTACCTTGAGGGCAAAAACAAATACTTTAAACTGAAATTTCCAAGAGGGCAAAAATAAATACTTTAAACTGAAGTAATACGCGAAAAGTGACTTGAAGGCAAATTGCATCAATACTTACAACTTACTAAGTATTTGTGATACCCCGAGTTTTCCCATTAAATATTTCACTCCCAAATGTGTCGAGTCGTTAAAGACTTTTTATATTTTTAAGATTTCGTTAAAATCTCAGATGAAAATATGTTGAATTTTGTTCTTTATCATGATTAATAATTTTTCTATGTGTAGTTTCTGGATATGTGACCCGTCATCACGTAGAGCATCGAATAATCTTTCCAACAATATATGGATCATCTAAAATGTACACTCGAGCGATGATTTATGATCATTATGATCTAATCGTGAATAGTAGTGAACAGTAAATGTGCAGGAAAAAAATACTAAGGCCAGGCGAATTTTAGGGTCAACTTCAAATGATCATAACTACTTGTACATAATGATCTAGGTGAGCTACTATATATCAATAGAAAACTATGAAAGTCCTCTTTCTAATGAAATTGGTTTTATCCAATTTGGCTATTGGAGCAACAAGTTAAGGTCGATCTACTTTAGCCTATCAAAACAGACCACCAAAGGACAGATTTGACATTATTTGATTTTAAAGGTTATTTTGGTCTTTCCCACTCCAATCCATTCAGGTAAACCATGGATTTAAGTCCATTAAGAGAATTTAATAGCTCATATTTCTCCAAAATTTTCTAAGGCTCAAACCCCAACCCTACTACTCCAAATGCTATCCTTCTATGTCTCTTGATTGAACCGTAGAAATTTCGAATTGATTTGGGATTCGAGTTGATCATGTTAAGGGCTTCGAGAAGCACCCTTTATTTTCGTGAATAAATTTCCGGAGTCGGAAGTTCATATTCATCTTCCATTTCTAGTTATGTGGGGCTTTGAACTAGAATAATTCTTCTGTTCATGTGCTCGTATCTTTAATTTTTATTATGGATTATTATGAGTTTGGCAAATGAATTTATTTTCAAGATATCCTACCATGAGATTATGATTATGTATATATGTAAATTGTTCAAGCTTGCCAATTATGATTATTTAATGGATTCATATGGTTCTGTAAGTTGAATTATGTCTAAATAATTTGACTATGAACTTATAAAGATTTGAATTGTATGTTTTGAATCACATGAGTATTTGACTATTTTCGTTCTATGAATTGAGATTTAATATTGAGATTATTGGTGTTTCTATCAAGAATTGATATATTTTGAACATGTATCCATGTTTTAAGTTCAAGAATGGATTATTGGTATTTCCAAGTGTTTTCGAGCCATGTATCACATTTTGAGATTCCTTATGATGATTTGAGTTATTGGGTATATTAATATCGAAGTTGCAATGAGTCTTGGTATTTTTTGGATGGTTTTGATGAGTTAAATTATTGAAATATTACCTATTGAGTCTTCATATCCTTGTCCAAATGTCGAGTCAGTTATGGTTCAATGCATTGATACCTTGTTGATGTTGAGGAAGATTAAAAAGTTTTGAGCTAAATTGTGTTGAGTTAGGAATCCACAAATTGATATGATTTGATAAATGAGAAAGAGATTTGATTTGTTCTTTATGATAGACCCTTGTGATGTTGTGGTGGATTTCCTAACGCATTCTGAGCTTGTCGGGGAGTAGTACTTAGCACCGAGAGGGAAGTTTGGTATTTCCCCAAACCTATGTGCCACCGTAGGGTTGTTTGATGATGATATTATTGGCTAGAGAGCCCAATTGTGATTATTGCAGTTTTAAGGTCGTACTCCCTGGCAAAGAGTATGACATTCCCAATAATGGGGGTTTCAAACGTTGGTATTCCACGTAGCTCACGTAGGGTTGTCGATTATAGGAAACTCCCGTGTCCATAAGATTAAGTTTCTTGAATTACTGAGTCGCTCCGAGATTTGAGTCAAAGAGTTGAGATGTTTATGATGTTTTATGGTCATTTATGATGATTTATAATTACCTATGATGATTTTTGACGATATGATAATTTATGATGATTTAGGATGATTTATCATAATTTATGATTCATAATGATTTACGTGGATTATGAGATTTTATCATATGAACTGTTTATTATGAACTTACAAAAAGTATGATTTGATATAACTCAAGCTAAGTGAGTCATCATTGTCCGTGTGTATGTTTTCATGAAATTGATTATACTATTTATATTGTTACATGCACCCCCATATACTTAGTACATTTCAAAGTGCTAACCCACATATTTCAATGGGCTACATTCTTACCAAAATGTAGGTACAAGCTATAGCGCACATATCATGTTTAGCTGGGTCGCAGCTCTCGATCGGCAGGTGATTAGCCCTTTTGATTTAGAGACTTGAGTTGTTCAAATTTGAGGTATATTGTATTTTCTGTATTCAGTCGTATTGAGTAGGGGTAGTTGGGAGTCATGACCCGGCTATCTTTGGTCAATGCTAATAGAGGCTTCTTAGATAGTCACTAGTAGTAAGTGTATTCAGTTTTTGATTTGTATATATATGAGCAGAATCATGACCGTGTAAATTTATTTTCATGTTGGTCAGACTAAGTTATGGGTTATTTCCGTATTATTCCTTCAATTTTATGTATTTTATTCAGTTGCTTTGGGTTATACCAGATGAAGGGTTAGCGTGGGGTCACTTGTAACCTTAAGCACCGTGTGACGTCTCGGGATCCAATATCGGGGCGTTACACTATTACAGACATAGTGTTTTGAATTTATAGAATGTTAAATTGAACATCCAAACATCAAAATAAAACAACAAAAGCAAAAATAAAATTGTCCAATAGAAATAAAGACATAAATAAGTAAAAGGAATGAAACTTCCACTACCCCACACTAAAAAGGAAGCACTATCCCAGTGCTTACAAAATAAGCTAAGTATGAGGTGGGGAGGGACTCCCTGGTCACATGCCATCCATGCCATCAGCAGCAGCATTATCTCCCAAGTCTAGATTATCTTTCTCCTCCTCTGATTTATCATCTAAATACCGCAACCACTGATCCTCATCTGTAGGAACATCATCATCAATCGGATCTACAAAATTAGGACCTATCCGTATCATGGTCCTCATATGATTACCAAGAGGATAGTCTAACTCTACTGCTCTAATCTCCTGCTGGGTAGCTGAGCGCCCACCAACCCGCAACTGAAGCATTTATAGCCCATACATCTGGGTAGTGATCTCATCTGTCCAAGTATGACGCTCGAGCATAGTCAATGTAAAGACATAGGCATAACTCCCCTTAGTGTGGGATACATCAAAAGGCTTAGTAATTACTGGAGGTCGATAGTCCATGGCCTCTTCATCAATACCTTCATTACGCAAAAATCTAGTCAATAGGCCCTCAAAGCCATACCTGTGCTCCGGATTAAGCCGTGCCTTCTTCATACATGAGAAAATGACATTCCTAATATTAACGTCAATATCATCACAAATCAAATAATAAATCAAAAAAAACCTGTTGCATGCCACATTATTCATGTGAGTATCCTGAAATAGACATACATAGATAATCTTCACCCATATTCTGGCCTCCCTGTTCATATGACTTAATGGCAGTTTGAGGTGAATGACGCTTTCTTTTATACATATCTATCTTACGGTTGAAGGAGTGCCACATAACAAATAGAGGATATGGTCATATGGTAGTTCGATATACATCTACTTAAGGGGCTCAGCATCAATTTCTGATGTATCGAGGAGTGTATTCAATTGATGCTCATTAAAAGTGATGCCCTATCCTCATATATTTACTTTGGAATCCCTATCATACAGGTCCTATTTTGCATAAAAATCCTTAATTAGGCTCAGGTTGCACTCGTAAGGCTGGTCAAACAAGAACTATATCTGTAACCCCTCAATTCGGTGAACTATGTTGGGAAATTCTTTCAGTAAGTTATCCTTGTAGATGAATTGGTATGCAATGTACTTAGTCTCATCATGTGCAGCATAATATTTCCGTTCAGACTCCAAGACCCCTCTATTACCATACATCCTTGGTGCAGCACGTGGGATAAGCTGATGGTGAGATGCACTACCACTTTGTTTATTTCTTTTCCTAGCTGGTTCAGAAGATCCTACCTTAGGCTTTCCTTTCTGTTGGTGACTCGACATAGTACCTATCAAACAAATCATATAGCTGCCACATCAAACAAGGAATCTATGTTGAGTTAGAAAAAACAAAGTCCATACTTAATTACTGGTACCAGTGTGTAGGTATGAATGCAAGGGTACTCAGACTTCCCCAATTATCAATCCACACAAGCATAATTTCCCCATATTTGCAACAAAACTAGTCATCAAAAAACTCATAATTTATACCACGTAAAGTCATTGTCAAAACATCAAACAAAGCTTTTGTTGTACAAACTCAATAATCTCAAAACTTGTGCACTATTTCACATAAAAATAGACAATGAGTACACAAAGCACAACAGTCGAACAAGCATTACATGAGTAAGGGGGCAGTTAGAACACCCAACTCCTAATTACTCATCTGATTTGCCAATAATAACCCACATACCTCTTATTATCAAGACACATCATATATAGTAGTTTAGGTAAAATCTATAGGTACTGGAATATGTGAAATCTATAAATACTGAGTATGTATGAAAATCTATAAATATTGAAGAGATGTGAAAATTTATAGATACTGAGGATGCATGACCAAGCATATAACATAAACTGAGTAAAACCTGTAAACTGAAATAACTAAAATCTGTATGCTTTGGTTAAACAACACTAAGACTGAATAACTGAACTAGGATTGTAACTGAGACTGTATCTGAGACTTTGTGAGGTATCATCTAACTGACATTCCCCAATTTGAGCTAATCGGGATCCAACCTATAATCCCAATTGGAAAGGTATTAATACCAAGTCACGAGTACTAACAATGGCTGTGTGGATCCACTAAACTAATATAATGTCCAAAGGACTAAGGGTGTCAATACTGAACTGATGGGTGACCGCTACGAGATAGTCAAGCCTAATCTGACGGGTGACTTCTCATATCCTCTGCAGGCTACGTAGTTCAGAATTACAGGGACTGCTACTAATTACTCTGCCTATTTGACAAGGAAGTTGCCATTCCTACACTCGCTCGGTGGTAAATCCTACTCCTAACTAAAAGACATTGAAATACTAGACTATTCTGAGTTTAACTGACTATTCTAATAATGCTCATAGTATATTCTGAAGACTATTCTATAATGTACTGAGACTATACTAAATAAACAACTATGGTTTTCGGGTATTCAACAACCCCAGGACTCAAAATAATAATGGTAAAATGACACTAAAGCTTGGGGTACTAAGCATGAAGGCTTTTATTAAATCAATCACTCTTATAGACATTTTATCAAATACTTGTACTTCATAGTTTAGTCAATTCATGGGAATAGTATAAAACTTGAAATAATAGCATGAATTCAACATTTATAACTCTAAATCATGATTTAATTCGAAGAATGACAATAATAAAACATAGGGGATTTGATAACAACGATAATTCCATTAAAGTATGGTATAAAATCAATATTCATGGAGTTCATGGAGATTCATAGTTTTAAATCATGATTTAATATCATAAATCTTGAAAATATGATAGATTTGTAATTAAAATGGATATTTGGACTCCATGGATGAAAAGAATCCATTGATGAACATCCAACATACCTGGGATAATGAATTTGGAAGAATTGATGGAGAGTTCTTGAGATTTGGCCTTGATTTTGCGAGTTAGGGTTCTTGTTCTTGAAGAGGGTTAGTTTTAATTTGAGAGAATAATGAAAAAGTGAGCAAATAATGCTTTCTTAGGGTTAAATCCCCTTTCTATGCGGATTTGGGACTATGGGAAAAGACCAAACGGCCCCCTGTAATTTAAAATTGCAAAACTAGAAATATTCCCAATTTTTAACTTTGGCACGATAAGCCAGTATCGTTCCAAGCCACTGGAATTTGCCAATTGGGAATGTGTCTGGTGATACGATGTGGTGGTATTATGTTGCCATCTTGGATGCGACCTGGAAAATCATAGCGACGCGGTGTAGTCGCGGAGAGATACTAAAAATTGTGAAATGCCAATTTGGCCTTTGGCGTGGTGCGCCAAGATCGCGTACCTTCACTGGAAATTGCCAATCATTATTTAGACTAGCTCCATGATGTGCTGGGTACTAAAATGACGGTGTTTAACAACTGAAACTTTAAATCTCCATAACGTCTTACCCGGTTATCAAATTCGGGCGAATTTTATGTCATTGAAAAGCTAATTCAATTTCCTACACAATAGCCAATGCTAAACTCAAATATACTGAGTGTTTCAAAAATTTCATATGTGAATACTTATGTATTGGGACTTATATTTTGCTAGGAAAATATGGGGTATTACAGGTACCATACTCAATCCACAGTGAAAGTCCCAGAGTCAGTCCATATATGTTATATGCCACAAAAATTCATGAACTAGAAATGACTCACATTAATGAATAAATACGAAATAAGGAGTTTTATAATTCAAAACGTTCAACATCAAATCCCAAAGGAACAAGATTCACGAAATCCTTATCAACTCAACTAATGTGACAATGTTTATTGAACCTTAGCAAGTAAAGAATGGACTTACCTTACTCTTGGTGAAGAAGATGAATGAGTAGCTATGTACTTGTCACCAAATAAGAACACACTTCAAAAGAGAGAATTTTAATATGGGGAATTTAGGGAAGACGTGGGTTAGGTTTGGGAAATAAATGGATATATTAAGGGATTTATGATTGAACCAAAATTCTGGATTTTGTTCCTAGGGTAAGATAAGCGTACGACATATGATGCATTGCATTAAAGTGGTGCATGCGGTGGATGATGTATTGCACCAAATTGGTGTGTGCGACACATACTTCATTTCTCCGAAGAAGTGCGTGAGATGCATGCTCTTTGCACGATGCTACTAAATTGTGCATTATTTCCTTCACTAATTTAATTTAAACGCAGTGTTGGGGCATTTTTCATCCCCTCTTTCTTTTAACTCTTGTACCTTTTAGTAATGAGCATTTTAATTACCTGAATGCTACCCCATCCTCATTTCATTCACCTGTCTTTTACCTTTATGCTACCATATTTCTCATTCCTACATACTAACAAAAAACAACAAACTAACATAAGAAAAAGTGGGTTGACTCCCACTCAACGCCTTAGTTTTGGTTGTGGAACGACTTATTTATTTGTATTTTTGTTTTCTTTTTCAACCTAATAACTAAAAACAAAAAAAACTACCTTGTTACATTACATTCGTGGGTTGCCTCCCATGTAGTGCCTTATTTTTTGTTGTGGCACGACTTAGCTCAGTCTCACTTATCAGCAAAGGTGATAGACACATTGTGTTTGTCTCCATGATCAACCCAATAGTGCTTTACACGTTGTCCATAAACCAAGAAATTCTTAGTTTTTTCTTTGTTCCAGTAAATCAACTGTACCATGAGGTGTCATTCGCACTACCTCAAAAGGCCAAGACCACTTCGACCACAACTTTCTCGAAAATAACTTTAACATGGTATTCAATTGGAAAACAAATTATCTGGGTTCAAACATTCTGTCATGAATATGCCTGTCATGCCATCTCTTGGTATATTCCTTATACAATTTGGAGTTCTCATAAGTATGGAGACAAAACTCATCAAGTTCAACTAGCGGCAACAACCTCTTCTCACCAGCAGCCTTCATCTCAAGATTCACCTTTTTAATTGCCCAATAAGCTTGATGTTTCAACTCTAAAGGCAAATGGCATTCTTTCTCAAAAACTAAGCGATATGGAGGGGTCCAGGTGGGCGTCTTATAAGCTGTCCTATAAGGCCACAGTGCATTTTCTAGCTTTTTATCCCAATCCTTCTGCTGACCATTTACAGTCTTTTGCAGTATCTGCTTTATCTCCCAATTCGATACCTCAACTTAACCACTTATTTATGGATGGTACACAGTGGCTACCTTGTTCCTAACACCGTATTTAGGTAAAATATTCTTAAACCAAGTGTTAATAAAATGCATACCTCCATCACTAATTATAGCTCTGGGAGTGCCAAATTGGGAAAATATATACTCCTTCACAAATTTCAATACCACTCTAGCATTATTTGTGGGAAAAGCTAGTGCTTCCATCAACTAGGATACATAATAAACTACCACTAAGATGTACAAGTTTCCATTGGATGATGGGAATGGTCCCATAAAATCTATCCCCCAAACATCGAATACCTCAACTTCTAGAATATTATTCAGGGGAATCTTATGATGACTTGATATGGTGCCCAGTGTTTGACACCGATAACAACTCTTCACAAAAGTAATTGCATCCATGCAAAATGTAGGCCAAAAGAAACCTGATTGCAATACTTTTTTGGCTGTTCTTTCACCCCCATGATGGCTACCATAAAGAGATAATGGAACTTTTATAGCAGTTGTGTGAAATCAACTTCTTGAACATATCTGCATATTATTCCATCACCCTTCTTGAAAAGATACGGCTCATCCTATATGTAAGTGTGAGAATCATGAAGAGGTTTCTTTCTTTATTAAGTGGTAGCTTCAAAAGGGTATATTGGACATGCTACCAAGTTCACAATATCAGCATACCATGGAAGCTCACACACATCTAGAGCCAATAATTATTTATCTAAAAGTTTTTCCTAAATACAGAGAGAGTCCTCAATAATATGGTCATAAGTCTCTAGCCATGAAAAATGGGCTGCAACTTGATTCTCTGCTCTTTTTTAATCATGAACCTCAAGGTTAAATTTTTGCAGTAATAAAATCCACTTGATTAATCAAGGCTTTGCATCCTTTTTGATAAAGAGATACTTGATGGCAACATGGTTAGTGTGAACAATAAACTTGGTGCCTACCAAGTATGATCTAAATTTGTCGAATTCATAAAATACTGTTAACATCTCTTTTTTCATGACTGTGTAATATATTTGGGCATCATTCAAGACCTTGCTAGCATAGTAAATATAATAAAATACTTTGTCTTTTCTCTTCCCCAAAACTGCTCCTATAGTTACTTCACTATCATCACACATTAATTCAAATGGTAACTCCTAATGTGGAGAAATCAAGATGGGCGCTTCAGTCAGTTTCTTCTTCAGCTTCTTGAACGCTTTTTGACAATCAGCCCCAAAATCAAGTTTAACTTCTTTTTCTATTAATTTATGTATAGGACTAGAAATCTTGGAAAAATCTTGAATGAAGCTCCTGTAGAAGCTTGCATATCCTAAGAAACTTTACACTCCCTTCACTGTTATAGGATGTGGTAGCTTTTTAATCACTTCAATTTTGTCTCTTTCTACTTCAAGTCCTCTACATTACACTTTATGTCCAAGGACTATTCTTCCTTGACCAAAACTGGCATTTTTCCTAATTCAACATAAGATTTGTCTCTTCAAAATGAGCTAGAACTCGATCTAGATTCTACAAGGATACATCAAAAGAAATACCGTAAACAGAGAAGTTATCCATGAATACCTCAAAAAATTCTTCAACCATGTCGTAGAAGATTGCTATCATGCATCTCTGAAATATTCTAGGTGCATTGCAGAGTCTAAAAGGCATGCATCTGAATAAATATATGCCATATAGCCAAGTAAATATGGTCTTTTCTTTGTCCTCTAGTGTAATAGTGATCAGTTTATATCCTGAGTATCCATCAAGAAAACAATAGTACTCCTGCCCTGCAAGCCTATCCAATATTTGATTAATGAATGGGATAGGATAGTTATCTTTTTTATAGCTTTATTTAGTGATCGTTAGTCAATACAGATTCTCCATACAGTCACCATACGAGTGGGAATCAGCTCATTAGCTTTATTGGCAACCACAGTCATCCCACCTTTCTTTGGGATGCAGTGTATTGGGCTTACCCACTTGCTGTCTGAAATTGGATAAATAATCCCATTCTTGAGCCACTTGATGACCTCTTTTTGCACCACGTCCTTCATCACCAGATTCAATCTTCATTGTTGCTGCAACCTTGGTTTGAAACCTTCTTCCATGTATATCTTGTGCATGCAAATAGCTGGATTTATCCCTATAATGCAAACATCTACCAACCAATTGCCTTCTTTCTTCTTTTAAAGACTGTTATTGCTCCCCTTACCTGCACATCAGATAAACTTGCAGACAAAATAACAGTCAAGGTATTATTGTAACCAAGGTAGACATATTTTAAGTAAGGAGGAAAAACCTTAAGCTCCAATTTTGGAGCTTCATCAATTGCAGCTTTGGGAGATGGGTGAATTGGCCTATTTAATTGCTCAAAAGATAGCTTTCTCATTCCAACTGTTGCCAAATTCATGACATGGACCAATTATAATGTCTCTACATCTCCATAAATATCATGAACTATCAAAGCTCTCTTTAATGGATCATCAACAATGATAGATGTAGCTCAAATACAAGGTCAATAACTGATATGGAAGACGATTCTTCATATATAGCCGATAATTTCAGTGCCTTATATACATCAAACCTCCACTTTATTATGTGCTCTCACTGTCATCTTCCCTACTTCTACACCAATTAGTGACTTCCCTATTTTTAGGAAGGGGCATCCCAAAATAAATGAAATAACCGTATCAGCTTCAAAGTGAATAATCACAAAGTCTAATAGAAATATCAATGATCCACTTGCACTAAAACATCTTCATTAATTCTATCTAGACTAGCAAGGGACCTGTTCTCCAACTGCAAAAAAATGGTCGTGGGTTTAGGACTCCCTAGACCCATCTTTCAGTTCTAAGATGTGGGCATAAGATTTATGCTAGACCCCAAGTCACACAATCCACAAGCACTGATGGTCTGCTCAATAGTGATATGAAAAGTAAAACTACCTGGATCCTTCAGCTTCGTGGGCAGTTTGTTTTGTATCTTGGATGTGCACTCCTCAGTAAGTGCAATTGTAGCATACTCTGTTAACCAATTCTTGCTTTCCACTATGTTCTTTAGTATTTTGCATATTTTTGAACACTTTATAGAATATCAACAAGAGGAAGATTTACATGAACCTACTTTAGAAGATCTAGGAACTTCTTGTAACTGGCCTCCTCTTGATAATTCCTTTGCCTTTGAGGAAAGGGTAAGGTTAAAGTCTACTTGTCCAAATGAGTTTCATTACTTTCACCTTTTTCTTTGACCTTTTTCTCCTCATTATTTTTTGGATCATCATCAATGGCTGTGGGACTAACCTACTCAGGTACTGCCTTCTTTAACTGCAACCCTCTCCTTGTTGTAACTACATTTATTTATTTTAGATTCGCCTCTATATTGCTAGGTAAGCCATCTTGAGGTCTTGTGCTTTGTTCTCCCACAATCTGATCGAGTTGTAGCTCTAAATTTCTAGTGATCAACTGTTGAATCTTTAAATCTACTGTAAACTGTGCTTGATTAGCTAAAAGTTGCTTCATCATCTCCTCTATATTACTTGTTTGAGTTGTAGCTTGATTATTCTGAACTTGCTATTTATTTTGTTGTACTGGCCCCTTATACTGATTATTGTTCTATGCCTGATTTCCATCTCATGAGAAATTGGGCTGATTCTTCTAGTTGAGATTATATGTGTTACCGGAGTTCTATTGTTCTGGACGATTCGCATTCCCTACACAATTTACAAAATCTAGATTAACTGCATAAGCATTTACCGAGTGTTCACTACTTCGACAAACCTAACACAAAGAATTCACCTGATGGACTGCGTTACCTGTAGCTGCTACTTGCGGAACCCTCTACTTCATATTGTTTAACTGAGTAAGTATCTGATTTTGTATTGTTGAAAGCTGAGCTGATAGAGTAGTAAGCTTATCTACCTCTAGTACACCTGCAACCTTCTTAGGAGCACTCCTCAAGTCAGCATGCCATTTAGGGTTCCCTTGTTAAATCCGATTCAACCGTGTGTACAATTCATCATAAGTCTTCTCAAAAGCTTGCCCACCTGCTGTTAAATCCAAAAGAATCTTGGTATTTGGCTCTAGCCCTTGAATGAAAGTATGAACAAGAACATTATTAAACTGATGATGATGAGGGCAATTTCTGAGCATACTTTTAAATCTCTCCTAAGCTTGGTAGAGATTCTCTTCTTCTTTCTGTCCAAAACTCAGAATATCACTTCTCAAATATGCAGTCTTCCCAGATAGAAAGAATTGAATAAGGAATTTCTAAGCTAGATCTTCCCAAGAAGTCATAGAAAGTAGTGGTTCAACATGTAACCACCTCTTTACTTCCCCAATTAAAGAAAAAGAGAAAAGTGTCAGTCTGACATAATAACTATTTACCCCTGTAGGAATGTAAGTATCGCTTATTTATAGGAAGGTATGTATGTGATGCTGTGGGCCTTCATGTGAAAGGGTAGAAAATTGCCTAGCCGAATTCAGCAACTAAACCATATTCTGCTTTATTCAAATCGACCGCTTCGCTCGGGCTTATGAATAATGTTAGTCGCATGGTTCGTAGTGGGATTGCTACATTACGAATAGGTCTAGTAGCTTGTTAAGAAGGAATAACTGGGATAACCGAGCTAGGACATGTCCAGCATTTAGGTCAACATGATCATTTGGATCAACTCTTTCATCCATTTAAACCTGTTGAATAGGATATTGAGCTCTTCACCTTTGTTAAAATATCAGTTCTAGTTCTGAAAAAAGCTCTACCGGATCTTTATCTATCACCAGTCTTGTATTCAACTATACCTGCAAAAATTCAGACACTAAGATCAAGTAGTTAACACTTGAACTTATTATCAAAAACAAAAATTTTAGCAAATTACTAATTATACTAGTCCTCGGCAATGACGCCAAGAACTTGTTGTGTTCAAACACACACGCAAGTGCATGTGATCGTACAAGTAATATAAAGACTTAAACAGTAAGATATCATTCCCAAGAGGATTAAGCAACTATAAATTTAACCAGTCTTTAGTTTTAGACAAGGAGGTATTAAGTGTCGTAAAGTATCAAGATAATTGTGAAATTATGAATAAAAATGTAAATTAATAAATAAGAAAGAACAAATTATGACAATGGAAAAGCAAGCAATGGTAGTAAACAGTAATAGTTAGAATTCCAAGGTTGAGGAAATTCTACCAATCTTACAAATCTCCATTCTTATCACAGTCTAGTTGGTTATCGGGTTATTGATTCGCAAGGTTAATGGTATGATCTTGATCTTCCGACCTCAAATCTTTTATCTATCTAAATATTGCAACTAAAGCTCCCACAGAGATGCAACAATTCATCTGGATACATACAACCATGTTCTTGCAATTGAACTAAACAAGGCTCCTAGGTATATCCCTATCCTAGGTGTTAATTCAAACCCCTTATTTCATAAAAGGATAAAAACCTTGCTCCTTAATTTCTTCGTTCTATCATATGATTCTCCTCCTAGATTCATATATAAATATATATTTATTCTAATGGTGGCCACTCATCAAAATAGTAAGATTAAGAAATTAAGAATAACTCAGATGATAATCTAAAAAGAAACTACGATAAAGAATATCAAAGAGTAATTATGTTCTTGGGCTCAACCCCAGAACAAGGGTGTTTAGCCACTTATGTTTTAATTCAACATAAAAAATAAGTAATTAATCATACCAATAATTAATCTGAAGTAAAGAAGTTCAAAAGTATGTCTATGAACTCTAAAAGAGATATTTTTGTGCTTTTCCGCCACTGGTGTGCTTGCCAAAAGTGATTGAAATTGTGTTCACGTGTTTCTTATATATTAGGACAAAATTAACATTGGTGGAGTTGATCTTGCTTCACACGCTTCACCTTGTAGTACTAGAGCATGCGTTGCATGATGTACTTCATAGAAGTGGAGCGTCCGTCGCATGATGTATTACCAGGTAGTGGAGTATGCGTCGCACAATATTCGTATGCACACACTAGAATTACACTTCTAGAATTTCTCTAAGACAAAGGAGCACCATTTTGGAGCATGCATCGCACGCTATTCTCACGCACGTACTGGGAATAGTCTTGAAAATTTCCATTAAGGCATGGAACCCCTAAAATGGGGCATGAGTTTCATGCAAATCGCATGTCTCCACTGGAAATTGTTTCCAGATATTTTTCTAACGCAAAGAACCCGTTCCTTTCAGCTCCTTTATCCGCTACCTAATCCAACTTTCTAAACATGATTTTCTAGTTCTTCCAGTGTCCGCAATACTCCATATAATCAACTCACGGCATCAATCATCATATACTTCCCATTGTGCATCCAATGTAGCCAAAACACATTAATAATCCATCATCTACTACTAATCTTGTCCATTAGCTCACATCATGCAATTGTACACAAAACACAATAAAAATATACATTTTAGCTCATAGAACTAGGACTATTGTGGATGAATATTGGTGCTTAGACATGTAAATACTCCAAGATCAACATGTGTGACTAATATTTCTTAAACCAGGAGCTTAACCGAACACTGATTCATCTCAAGTAGAAGGTTTTGTGGAGCGTAGCTGCACACAAATTAAATAGTGATAGGTATATTCAGAGGCTCATAGGGGTTCATGAGAGATGATAATTTCTATTGCAATTCAACTAATATAAAAGCGGTAAACAATTAGACAAATAGCACATTTAGACCAACAAATACAATATCAAAAATTAAATAAAGCCTAGAAATTGAATATAAAAGCTCAAACTCTGGTTATCCCCACCAGAGTCGCCATTATCACACCCAATTTTTTACCACCATCCCCGCTACGTAGTTGGCTTTAAAAAATGAGTTTTTTTAATCTAAGTGACGTTTTGAAATGAAATTATTTATTTTACAGAGTCGCCACTTGGAATTAAGTTTGTGTGCTCCAAGTCACCTTATTGAATCCCTTATCTAAAGAAAATGACGTTTTCTTTTTGATCTGCAAACTAGAAATCTGGATAAGAAGTTCTATTGATCAATGGAAAGGTGTTAGGCACCCCTCGAGTCTCGTGGTTCTATCATAGTCACTTTATCAACTTATGTCTGACTTAAATTAATCCTTGAATAAATTATAGTATTTGACTAATTGTTTTATTTACCAATTAATTAGGAAAAAAATTGTGATTAATGTTTTTCAGCTAAGGAGCATAACCACACACGGAGCCTTGTAATTACAGAAATTGACCAGGGAGCATAGCCATACACATGAACAACCTCAATATATTTAATTAAATTCATTCTTCTCCTTTTCTATTTTGTGAATTTTTTACTCACATCTCACGATTTATTTTCCTCTATTTTTACTATCTCAATTTATTCTGAATTAATTCCCAACTCGTCCCGGTTCATTACAAATAAATTTCTCTCTCTTTTTATCATTTTGTGACTGATTGTAGATAAATTTGCAATCCACCTCTCTCATTTTTACCTTAGTATTAAATAATTGGGCCTTAAATGCATGGTCCAGGACAAAGACATTGGTAATCCATATCAACTCCCTCAATTATCCGCATTTATCGAACATAATATGCTCAATCCAAACAAATAAAATAATAAAGAAAACATGCAACAAATGAACATTTTAAAACTAACATAATATAAGAAAATATTATAATTAAAGGAAGCTAAATATGTAAAATAATATAGCATGCAGCCGAATCTAAACTGGAAAAGCATTTTAAAATCTTCACCATCCCAGTTCTTGTTAAAACCCACTTTATAGAATTTTAACTTTTCATCCAAATTTAAGTTCACCATCTTATACGACAATTGACAAACAAATTCATTGGCAAAACAGAGAACAAACAAATGAGACAATATATATTTAGCAACTTCTAAATTGAATAATCAAACAAAGAGCATGCCAACAGTAAAGAAAATTGGATTGAAGCACGTCATGAAACAACATTGTAATGATTACATAGTAAAAAAAAAAAAACCTTGAAGCATGTTATTATACCAAATCATTATTTTAAATTTATCTATATAAAAATTGAATATACTACATGTTGAAACATCATATATAAAATATGAGTAACTTCATAATAGTGAAATCAAGTCTCAAATAATCACGATGTCACATTATACAAAAAAATATTGAGGATTACCTCTAGTGAAAATAATTCACAACAAAAGAAAAAAAAATTCACGAACTCGGAATTATAAACCAAACCTCAAGGCTTTTTTTCTCTCCTTTCCCTTAACCTGCTGCATTTGTTTCGTTTTCTTCCATTTGTTTTTTGGTCTTTGTTCTAAGTCTCTCTTTCTGCCTTTCTTGTGGTCTGCGTGTTGTATCTTGTTAGGGAACAATTTAGTTGCTTATTATGTTTGGACATGAGGAAGTTTTATGAGGTAAAAGGCTTGTAGTTGAGGGAGTTAAAAGTATCTAATTTAGACCTAAAAAAATATTTAAACACTAAATGAGCTAAAACCTTAGGTTTGGTAAAAAATTAGGTGTTTACAGCTTCGAATAAAAATTTGAGCTAAAAATTCCACTTGAGGCCCGCTTACGGAATCACAAAATTGAAACCGTCACAGTGTCCCACGTATCTCAAGGATCAATTGCCGCATAAATTTTGCTAAATCCAAGCTCAAACAATAGCAAACTTAGTCCCAACACCATTGAAAATTTATGAAATAAATAAAAAAAAATATTTATGAATTGAGCAATATGATGATCACAAGCCTTCTAACACGCCCCTATGCAAATCCCAGCCTCGAACACTTAATTCCCCTACAAATGCCAAGCTTATATGGTATAAAATGGAGGTTTACTCTTTGGAATATAAGATGAAAATAATATATATATATATATATATATATATATATATATATATATATAGCTTTAGCGGCTAAATGGCCATCAAAGTGGTCATTGCTAAAGTGCCTAAGGGTAACTTAAGCGACCAGGCTAAGATAGATGGACTCTGATAAAATGGTCCAAGGCCGCCAAAGAGGATGCCGCTAAAGTGGCGCCTAGCCGCTAAAGCGGCTACCTCTTAAGCGGTCTCTGGCCGCTTAAGCAGCTGCACTAGATACTTTGAACCAGACAAGTTCAACTAGTCCCAACGGACTTTCACCAAGTTCTCGGGTTGGTTTGGAATCCTGTACTTGCAAACAAACTATGCTACCATTACAAATTTTAAATTCTAGAATCAACGACACCATTGAAATTTGCATCCAAGGTGATTTCGATAAAGAGTGGGTCCTACACCCTATGGGGTTCTTTTAGCCAAATTTCACCCCATACCCCAAAATGAATTCGAAATCCTTAGGACCCATTCCAAGTGTCCCCTTAGCTTGAAATTGACATTTCAGAACTGTTGAGAGTATGAAAAATAACATCTGAGGTTGTTTACCTTATTTTTTTTATCCCGAGACCTATTCCTTAACTTCAAAATCTCCAAAATAAGAAATAGTTTTAGAAACCAAATGAACTGCCTGATAATGAAACTGTCAATCCTATTAAATCATAGACAACTTGGTGTAACAATAAGAAAACTTTAAATAAAAAAACATGAAAAAAAGGTAATAACCTAGAGGGTCATTACAATATCCTCTACAAAAAAAGACTTTTGTCTGCAAAAGTAAAGGGTAGTCAAATAGGTAGAGATACTGGGTCTAGATATCGCGTAGTCTTCCAGGTAGACTCCTCAACTAGAAGGTGTGACCACTGAACCTTAAATATAGGAATATGTCTAAAATGCAACGTACTAACATCTCTGACCAAAAAAGGCACAGTCTCTTATATAAAGTTCAACCTCTAATCCAAATGAACTGTACTACCAAAGCATGTGAGACTCATTTTGAATGTAATATCGCCATATTGATACATAAAAAAATTGGATGGATAGCTCAAAAGGCTGGAGGCAAAGCAAACTCATGTTATCACCCCAATTATCCGTAGGATCTCAAATGGTCCAATATATATAGGGCCAAGCTTGAAATTTATCACGTACCATATTAGGCCCTTCATGGGTGATACTCATTGGTAGATCTGATCACCAACTCTGAATCTCAAGGAATGAAACCTGTGATCAGCATAACAATTTTTCTTGCTCTAGGATGCCCATAGCCTATCCTAAATCACTTAAATTCGATCAGTGATGCACGAAGCAAAATTTATACCACAGGAACTACCTCAAAAGTCTCAAACCAACTAAAGATCGACAACCCTGACCATGTAATGTCTCAAATAGGGCCATCTAAATACTCGAATGATAGTTGTTATTCTATGCAAACTCCACCAAAGCTAAAAACTATTCGCACTTACCTCCAAAATCTAAAACATAAGCATAGAGAATATCCTACAAAACCTAAATAACCTGTGTCAATTGCCATTAGTATAGGGGATAAAAGATGGTGCTAAGGTCTATTAGGATACCCAACTCCACCTCAAATGTACTCTTTAAGCTAAAAATAAACTAAGAGTCTCAGTATGACATAATAGATAGGAGCACCCCATCAAGGTGAACAATCTTTTGAATAGAGATATTGGCTAACCTCTCAACACTTTAAGAAGTCTGAATATGGATAAAATAGGTAGATTTGGTCAATCAATCCATGATAAACCAAATACCATCAAAATCACAAGAATTTTAAGGCAAACCACCCATGAAGTGCATAGTTACCCACTCCCATTTCCACTAGAGAATGGGTAGCACTCTATAGCAATCTAAGGGTCTTAAAATGATCAGCCTTAAACTGCTGATAAAATAGGCAGCGAGCCCAAACTCTGCCATACCTCAGCATATACTACTCCACAAGTAATGCTGCCTCAAATCCCAATAAATCTTAGATGTTTTGGGATAAAAAGAACATCTAGAGTTATTAGCCTCTAAAAATGATTTGTATCAAATCTGTAACACTCAAAACAAAAATACGACTATCAAACCTCAGAATACCCTCCAAATTCAAGGTAGACCTTCTAGACCCGCCCTTCAGCACATAAACTCACATGCTATAAGGTTTGCCATCCTAAAACTAATAACCCTAAATATACTCTAACAAGTTAGATCTAGTCGAATCACTAGCAAAAATCCTTCAGGATCAGAAATATCAAGTCGAACGATCATGTTAGCTAAGGAATAAATATCCAAAGCTAATGAAAGGCCCAAAACTAAAAGAAAAGCCATGCTACCATACTTACTTCCCTCTTTCTAAGGAATCTACTACCATATTCTCCTTTCTTGGATGGTATAAAATATAGATATCATCTCCTTCACCAACTCAATCCATCTAAAGCTGCATCGAATTAAGCTCTCTCTAGGTCATAATATACTATAGACCACGAAAGTTAGTGAAGACTTTCCGACAAATACTATACAAGTAATGCCTCTAAATTATAAATGTGAAACTACCGCTACTAACTCCAAGTCATGAGGGGTGTAGTTGCATATGTGCACCTTCAGCTAGCTCGATGCATATGCCATAACACTACCCTACAATGTCAGAACATAATCAAAACTAACACAAAAATTATCACAATAGATAGTGAATCCCTCTTCCTTAACTGAAAGAGTCATAATAGGAGCTGAATTGTGAAAGTCTTTGAGCTGTAGAGGTTAATAACAAACTCCATCTCATGCTTAGAAAGAAGGCCAAGAGGCCAGGTAGGTCGATCAAAAATACATTAGGAAAATCACAAACAACAGGAACAAAGTAAAGCAAATGACTCATAACACTAATATCCAAAGAATAAGCAAGGAATGGCCAACCCCTCGATACTAGTCTCGTAGACTAATTGAAAGAAAAAATCTTAATTGGAGTGTGGACAAAAGAACCCTTCCACACAATCGAGGGTATGTAAGGCAAGAATAAGGTAATGGTCTTGGAAAAGAAATCCAAGATTATATGATTGAGGGACAACCAGTCCATGTCCAGAATCATGTTAAAATTTACCATATCTAACACAATAAGATCAACCCGAGTATTATATTATTAAATAGTCACCAAGCATATTCTATATACCCAATTCATTACTAAGAAATCTACCACAGAGGTAGCTACACGCAATGTCATAGCTAATGACTTTCAAGAAGAATGCAACTGGAATGCATAATAAGTAAAAATATATAAAAATATTGATCTCAATTAAATAAAGTGGAAGCTAGCTAATGTCATACTAAAATCATACCTATGATCATAGAATTTAAGGCCTTAACCTCTAGCCTACTAGATACATCATACAAATGGCCCTATCCACCTCTATACTGGGTGTATACCCAAACACCTACCTTTTTTAGGATTACTACTGGAGTCTTAAGGACCATCTTTATGTCCCGGTGCACCTCCCCTAATTGAAGAAGGTACTTCCCTGATTAGTTGCGTACTCTAAATAAAAGGATCAATCATCCCATATTAGGGAAACTCACAAAAAAATAATAAACCCCTCAATAATAATATGCTCCTAGTATTGTGCTCTTTCTAGAAGGTCTAGCTGACCCAGAATAAATACCTCATTCTGATAACCCTGAATGTTTACCCCTCGATGACTGAATACTACTTTAACTATTGGAAGCCTTATAACTAGGCTGACTGCCATATGATATTTGAAGCACTGACTGAATTGGCCAACTACACCAAGCTTGACATTGATAAGGATGCTGCTACAGGTACCTATACTAAAATCCTCAGCCTTTGAACTAAAAGCCTTATGGCTCCCATTATAGCTACCTTGATAACAGACCCACTTATCATTGGCCTGTTGGATTCGCAATCTATAGTGTTAATGGAATAAACGTGCTTAACAATCTTATTAAAAGGCTTCCTAAAAGTTTCCAACTTTGAGTAGCCCTTCAAAGCAATATTCTCAAACCTCTAAAAAATATAGTATTATCTCATACTCTGTAGGTAGAATAATAGTGACACGCTTTACTAGATTGAAAAATATCACCTCTTATTCAACACAGTCGTAGAAACCTATCTCAATGTAAAAAAATATTTCTCAGGTGCTCACACATGCTGAAAGGCATGCACGTCCCCAAGAAAGCCTTTGAAAACTATGTTTAAAACCGCAGGTGGAGATCATACTATCCTAGAATAAATATAACCACTACACAACTACCTCTCAATGGTATCTAGATGATAAGTAGTAAAATTCATTGTACATGACTTAACCAATCCTAAATCACGTAACCTCTCCTCACAATTAGTAATAAAATCATAAGCATCCTCTCATGGGGTCCCGAAAAACCTATGGAGTCAATCTAAAAAATCATACCAATATCTTCTACTTTTCCTAAAATATAACTCATTGGGCTATAGTCAGTTGTGGGACTATTGGTACTAGTAAAGCCTCTGCTATAGAAGGTACAATTGTGTAGTACATACCACAATCAGTACTCCCTTGTGTTGCTGGATGAGCTTCACCATTCAATGGATAATTGACTTATCCTAACAACTAAACTAATGCATCATGGAGAAACAAACATAATATAAACATGGTTAGGGACTAGAATGTCTCTTGTATCATTTGTTGTTGTGTTATTAGTATCTCTGGAGGTATCTCTAGCTTAGGTTCAATAATTAGATCTGGCTATAGCTCTCTAGCCCAATCTTGAGCTGGGGGTTGTTGCTCTAGCCCATCCTTGACCTCGGGTCAACCTCTACCTCTACTTGGAGCTCTACTAGTATACTCGAGGTTCTGATTCCCAAATGTGTTACTTTGCATCCTAACCAATTGTGAAAGATTTAAACAAATAAAAATTTCTAAGCTAATACTAACACAATGCATAGAAGTGAACTAAAAAGATGAGATTTTCCTAAGAATATCCTGCAGCTTCCCAAAGATAGGAAATATACGTTTATGTACCAATCTATTAGACTCTACTGAATATTAGCTCTTGTACCAATAATACCGATAAAACCTAGGCTCTAATACCAAGCAATCATGACTTAATTTCTCAGGTCATAATGGCACCTACTTCAACCCACTAGTAGGTAAGCTAAGCCATAACTAGGAATGGCAAGTAATGGTCTAACAAGTAGAAGGAAAAAGAAAACAAAAGAATCAATGATAATAATAAAATAGGTGGAAGCAGAAAGGATATACATACATAATACTTTACAAGTAAGGAAAGAGGACAATTTTACAACATAATCCCTCCCATGACCTGGTAAGGTCGGTACTAAGATCCACTAAGACCAAGAAGAAGATTACTAGACAATTTCCAAAATATGCGTATATAAGCAGTACTCTTATAAATACAAAAGTCTATAACTAAAGTAGATGGAGGAGTATCTGCTCTAAATATGTAAAAGCTCACCCTATCTCATGATCAGTCTTAAGGGTAGTAATAATGTAAGCATTGATGGATCGTACTAGAGAAAAAGTGTAATAGTATAGTATGAGTACCAAAGCAACAAGTACTCAATAAGAATCATCAAACAATTAAGGTTAAATAAAATAAAAGCATAAATATAAACTATTAGAGTGTATTATAAGAAAAATAAAAAAAGGCATAGAAATTTAAATATCGAACTATGTTAGGAAAATGAAATAAGGGAAATATAAACCTCAAAATTAAAAACAAAGGACTAACTACAACCTTACGAGGCCTCTATAAGCGTATACAAAAAGACAAATGACCCTACCAAGCCCCCATAAGCTCGATAGGTAGAAAAAACTAAAGTTAAGATAAGAAGTATAAATAACCTTCAACCATGCCAATCTTAAGTAATTTTCTATCCCAGATACATAATGATAGTATATATCGGGCTTGAATCGATATCTCTTGATAATAATGAGAGGCCAGACACTAGGATGGAATAAAAAATAGTGGAAATTAATAAGAGGCCAAATATTCCATAAAAAACTATTAAAACTCCAATGTTAGAACCAAGTACAAGTACCAACATTCTTATAACAACCATAATCAATACCAGAATAATCAATCCATAGTCATACACTGATAATAGAATCGAACCAAAACTCTTAAGTAACCTATCATATTCGTGATATATGATGCCATATGGCATAAACCAAAACCAGAAACAAATACTATACCCACGCCAACACTCATGATAGTAGCAATAGAGCATATATTTACTCTTGAAACATAAGCATAAATACACATATAAATACCTAAGCATGGAATGGCTAACGAAAGTTTATGTATTGAACCTTTAGGTCATTTTATGCATTTATATATATTTTCACTATTTAGAGCTTTTTTATAGCTTCCCAAGTCATTTGTGACTTGCTGGAGCTGACTGTTCAGTTGCTAGGCAATTTATTTGGTTTAGAAACAATTACTTATTTTGAAATCTTTTTTGGTAAAGATAATTTCTCTAGCATAATATTAAGTTTAAAGACCTCATATGCTAATTGAGATAGTTTAATTAGCTCTAAGACACCAATTTTAGGATAGGGGACCTTTGGTTAGGGACCCAAGGCCCCTAAACTTATTTTAGGCTATTAGTCAGAAGTTAATAAAAATAATCCTTGGGTGTGGGGCTCATATTTAGTTGAAATGAACCTCGTTGGAAATTTTAATAGTGCCATTGAGCCTAAAATATCAAATTTTATAGGACACTATAGTTCATTTTCATTAACGAGATTTTGAATAAATCCCAAGGGGTCATTAGAAACATAAAATTCATTCCAAGTTTCAACTGGTAGAACTCTACTGGAGTATCCACTAAAGAAAATTTTACTCACTTTAGTAGAGGCCGCTTAAGTGGCTAGACGGTCACTTTAGCTACCATGACTTGCCCAGATGGGTATTTTAAATAGAGGTTTATCCGATAAAAGAGATGTGGCTTAAGAAGCATCCTGTCTTCTTTAGTGGAAGGTTCAGGCCAGCCAGGTACCACTTTAGCAGTTCTAAGTTGCTTTAGCAGTGAACGCTTAGGCAACACCTGGAGGGCATAGCCCTTTGCCTAATTTATGCCTATTTTTCAAAAGCCTCAAGAGATAAAATTTCTTAGAGTGTGGAAAATTGGGGAAGATCGTGGGGAGTTTTCTAGTTTAGAATAATCATTTCTTCATCGTAAGCCTTGTACAGTTCTGATTCATTCTTGGTTTAACTCTCCAAAATTAGTCATAAATACCTGGTTCATGGTGAGTTGACTTAGGTATAATTAGAGATTGGAATTTGCCCATTATTGAGGGTAAAAAATCCTTGAGCATAGAGGGATGTGTTGACAATTTCAAAAGTATGATTTCACAAGCAGGCCCCTATGGGATTTTAACTTGATTTTGGACCCAAAGCACAAAATTGTGACATAAGTACTATTTTTTTCATATTAATACATAAATTACTATTTTAATATTATGAAATAATACAAAAGCTTATCAAAAAGGTAAATCGCTAATTTAGCAAACTTTATCAGGATTTCTTCGTAGTTCAGGTAGGCTAGACTTAGCCTTATCTTTTATTGGGTTTAATATAATATTGATATGATATTATTCTAGTTTATATGGTACAATTAGAGTAGAGTTAGAGTTATTCGAATTTACCTATAAAGTATTAAATTAATTATGCGAAGACCATTTAAAAATAGAAAAGCTTTTAGAAAAATTAAAGAATCTTTAATTAGTAATTATTCAGAATATATAAGTCTAAATAAAACAAAAGAAAATCCACAAAAATTAGCCTACTTAATTACATTAATATCTAGTATTGAATCAAAATTAATAACACATTTAAAATCCAGAAGAATGAAACACATACCACCTAATTATGATAAAATTAGATTTATATATCCACCAAAATATTATAAATATAATTTAAAATGAATAAGGTACAACAATATAAAGAATTAAAATAAATTATCTCTGAAAAACGTAAAGAATTAAAAATAAGAATAAAAAGACTACATTATAATATATTTGCCGGAGTTAGTAAAAATTCAATAAATACACAAAAAGATGAAATATCAAAATTGGAATCACAAATAGATAGTTTAGAATATGTATATCAACATGACCTATTCACAATAAAATGAATAAAGAAGAATTTATAATAGATGAAAAAATATATGAAAACTACGAAGGATCAAAAATAAAAATAGTATTTTCTAATCTAGGACGAAGATATAAGAAAATAGGCGAACATTTATATCTAATGTTAGAAAAAGAAGAATTAAAATTAGAAGATAAATTAACAGCAATGGTAAGAATAGAAAAAGAAAATGAAGAGATAGATAGGAAAAAGGAAATAGAAAAAATAAAACAACAAACTACGGAAGAAATACGAAAAATAGAAGAAACTAAGAATAGTAGAATTGCTGAATTGGAAAAAGAACTACAAATATTAAAAGAGTTGTATGAAAAAAGACAGAAAGAAAAAGAAGAAAAAGATAGAGAACAGAAATTATTGAACGAGATAAATCAATTTAAGGAAAAATTAGAAATAAAAAACGAAGAATTAGAAATAAATAATATAGATATTGAAGAGAAAGAGACAGACAATTATGATTCCGAAGATAGTGAAACATATACAGAAATATTAACAAATACAAAAAATTTAGAAATCAATGAAAAACAAAAAGAAATTAATGAGGAAAACTTAGAAAATACCCATACAGAAATAAATACTCTTGATAAAAAAGAAAATGAAAATATAATACCTAAAACAACAGAAATAAGAAAACCTATATATTATAAGAATAAGTTTAAAAAATATAATGAATATGACAAATGGATACCAAAACAAATAATTAATAAAAATTATAACTTTTTAGATCTAGACTGTGTAATAGATACGGAAAAAACAATACAATTATGGATAGGATATATGACAAAACAATTATTAGATAATAATATAAATATAACAGATGCTCCTGAATATATAGGAAAAACCCTAATAGGATCAGTAAAACTATGGTTTGCAAATTTAACTGAAAATAGCAAAAAAGTATTAAGAACTAATAAACCTATAGAAGGAACATCATCGACAACAACTAAACTAACACATATAGAATTATTAAAAAAATATGAAACAGCTATAAAAGATGAATTTGGTAGTACGACAACAATCGAAGAAGAACAAAATGAAGAAAAAGATACAAATAGAAATTTAATGTTAAAATTAGCAATATGTAATATGTGTTATATAGATGAATATACTTGCGCATTTAAAGAATATTATTACAAAGGAGCATATAGTATAGAAGAAAGTAAAGAAATAAGAAAATTATATTTTAATAAATTACCCGAGCCATTTAGTTCGAAAATAATAAAAAGTTGGGAAGAAGCAAAAATAGTAGATACGTTAGGAGCAAGAATAAAATATTTACAACAATGATATAGAAACTTATGTGAAAAATATAGAGAAGAATTAAAAATGGAAAAAACATTAATAAGAAATTTAGCATGTTGCAAAAATAAAATAGCACCCCAATTTGGATGTGAAGAAAGATATTATAAGAAAAGAAAAAGACATAAGAAATATAAAAAATATAGAAAATCAAAATATAAATATAAGAAACCAAGAAAAAGATATTATGTAAAAAATTATAAACATAAAAGACCATATAGAAAGAAGAAATCTATAAAAGAATGTACTTGTTATAACTGTGGAAAGTTAGGACATTTAGCTAGAGATTGTAAATTACCTAAAAATCCAAAAAATAAACAAATATCAGAAATAAAAATAGATAATACCGAATATATGCAGATAGATTATATAGATTATGAATTAGAAAGTGAAGATAGTATATATGAAATTTCAGAAAACGAAACAGATAATGAAATAGATAGTGAAATAGATGAATCAAACGACTGAAGAACATATAAAAATAATAACAAAGGAAGAATATTTAAATGATGAAGGAACGGAACAAAAAATAATATTTGATAGTAACATATTTGATGAAATAAAAGGAAAAGAATTAGATTTAAGTGTAGAGAAAATATTTAAAATACCAACAATAAAAAATATTTTTACTAGGAAAAAGGATGAATATTATGTAGTATGCCAAAAAGAACATGTAATAGACTGCAGATATGCAAAAGGAAAAGCTAGTATACCACTAGTAACAAAAAGAATAATTAATAAAGAAATAAATGATATAAAAAGTAAAGGAGATCCAATAAAATATGTACACCTTGGAGGTACAGAGATATTAATAAAAGCATGTTTTAGAGAAGGAATAGATACACCAATAGAATTATATTTAGCAGATGATAGAATTATAAAACCTATAGAAAAAAGCATAATAACTGCCGTAAAAGGAAATCTAATATATCAAAAATTTAAATTTATAATAAGTGCAAATTATTCAGTAGCAGTAACAGATAGAAATATAGATAAATCATTAGTATTATATTGGAAAATATCAGGAATAGAATTAACCCCAGGAAGTAAAATATTTACAGCAAGATGTAAAAATCTATATGTATTAACAACAAAACATAAAATAACAGGGAAAAATAAGATTAACAAAATACAAATAGAAAGCCCATTCGAACAAATTGTAAAAACAATAGATTATAATGATTATACCTATAGAGACATAGATACAGAAGAAAATTTAGAAATAGTAAATGATAGAATAAGTACAACGAAAAGAATAGCTAATGAAAAACCAGAATCATCAAGCTCATAAAAAAGAACAAGTTATGAAACAAATTCAATAAGTAATTTAAACCAATATTACATAACAGGAAAAATAAATGAAAAGGAATATCTAATACTTTTAAATACCGGACAAGAAGAAAATTATATAGCAAAATATCTAGTAAAAAATGAAGAAATAAAAACCGACAATGATATATGCCCAGATCTACCAAGAAGTTTAATAAATAATAAAAATATAGCAGAAAAAGAGATAATAATAGGAGTTAGAAAAATAAAAATAGAATTCGAAGTAAAGGAAGAAATGCAAAAAGCAGATATAATATTAGGAATAAAATGGTTAGAATAAGTAAAACCATATAATATAGAGCATACACAATTAACCTTAACATATAACAAAGAAAAGTTATTCTTAAAAAGAGCCTTAATATGAAATGAAGATATATGTATTAATGAAGATAGTAGTAGAAGGATATTACAGTAGATATTATACGCCAATGATAGATACAGGAGCAGAAGCTAATTTATGTAGATATAATTGCTTACCAGAAAGCAAATGGGATAAATTAAAAACACCAATAATAGTTAAAGGATTTAATAATGAAGGAAGCTTAATTACTTATAAAGCTAGGAATGTAAAAATACAAGTATGGGATAAGATATTAACAATAGAAGAAATTTATAATTATGAATTAACATCAAAAGATATACTTTTAGGAATGTCATTCTTAGATAAATTATACCCACATATAATAACCAAAACAGACTGGTGGTTTACAACACCATGTAAACAAAAAGTAAGAGCAAAAAGAGTTAATAATAAAATAAGAAAGAAAACTGATTGGATAAAAGGAAGTGAAAAAATTACACAAAAGTTAGAAAATATAAAAAATACTGAAGATACAATAGAACTAGTAGTATTTTCAATAAATAAAACAGAAATAACTATATTTTCAATAAATAAAGTAAAAATAATTCAGAAAAAATTAGAATAATTATATAGTGAAGATCCATTAAAAGGATGGGAAAAACATAAAACTACTATAAAAATTGAACTAATAGATAAAAATAGCATAATAACACAACAACCATTAACATATAATTTTGACGATGTAAAAGAATTTAAAATGCACATAGATGAATTATTAGAAAAACAATATATACAAAAAAGTAATAGTAAACATAATAGTCCAGCATTTATAGTAAATAAACATAGTGAACAAAAAAAAGGAAAAAGTAGGATGGTTATTGACTATAGAAATTTAAATGCAAAAACTATAACATATAATTATCCAATACCAAATAAGATATTAAAAATAAGACAAATCCAAGGATATAATTATTTTAGCAAATTTGATTGTAAATCAGGATTTTACCACCTAAAGCTAGAAGAAGAATCTAAAGAATTAACCGCATTTACGGTACCACAAGGATTTTATGAATGGAACGTGTTACCATTTGGATATAAAAATGCACCAGGTAGATACCAACATTTTATGGATAATTATTTTAAACAATTATCTAATTGTATAGTGTACATAGATGATATATTATTATATACAAAAACCAAAGAAGAACATTTAAAATTATTAGAACAGTTTACAGATATAATAGAAAAATCGGGAATAAGTCGAAGCAAAAAGAAAGCTGAAATTATGAAAAACCAGATAGAATTTTTAGGAATACAAATAGATAAAAGTGGAGTAAAAATGCAACAACATATAGTACAAAAAATAATAAATTCGAAAGAAGAATTAGATAAAAAAAAGAAATTACAATCATTTTTAGGACTAGTAAACCAAGTAAGAGAATATATTCCAAAATTAGCAGAAACTTTAAAACCACTACAGAAAAAATTAAAAAAGGATATAGAATATAACTATGATGAAAAAGATAAAAAACAAGTTCAAAAAATAAAATTACTTTGTAGAGAATTACCAAAATTGCAATTTCCAGATGAAAATAGAAAATTTATATATATAGTAGAAGCAGATGCTAGTGAATATAGTTACGGAGGAGTACTTAAATATCGATATAAAGCAGAAAAAATAGAACACCATTGTAGATACTACTCAGGTACGCTCAACGAAACATAAATAAAATGGGAAATAAATAGGAAAGAATTATGTTCATTATATAAATGTTTATTAGCATTTGAGCCATATATTGTATATAATAAATTTATTGTACGAACAGATAATACACAGGTACGCTGGTGGTTAACAAAGAAAATACAAAATTCAGTTACAACAAAAGAGATTCGGAGACTAGTTTTAAATATATTAAATTTCACATTTACAATTGAAGTGATCAGTACTAACAAAAATGTTATTGCAGATTACATATCAAGACAAAGCTACACAGACTGAAATAGTAGAGGAAGATACTCTAGAAAAAATACTTAACACCCTAACTACGCTTTCAATGAAAGTGGACAGTATGGGTAATGAGATAGAAAAGCTAAAGACTAATGAAGATAAACTGAAGTCTATAGCTACGAATCAGCTAACTCAGCAGTGTGCAGAGCTATGTCGATCGGAAGACATTAAAAATCCAGAGCTAGAAGGAGACGTTGGGACACTCCATAAAACCCATAACATTTATCAATCTACTTCTGTAGGTACAAGCAAAGGAGTTAATAGACCAAGATACCAGAATATAAATATGAACAAAATATTTGAAAAACCATTTACACCAAAAACACAAAGAGACCATTTATTCATACCCCCACAAGTTAACACATACCGAGATAGCCTAAACCAAGACAAAAAAGTATACAACTACACCGCCCAGAAATACATAGAAAATATATACAGAGTACAAACCTTTCTAAACCATAACCCCAGAGCTACAGACATCAAAGAACCAAATACCAATTATATAACCCAAAAATTACAAGGATATAATAAACTAATCGCACTACCCAAAACTAACCCAAGCCTAGTTAAAACCTGTTTTGACTATGGACTACTAAATACCATATATACCCAAGACGGAGAAGAGCTAACAGCTATGGAAGAATTATACAAGATATTCACCACCTACAAAAGAATAACAAAAGGAAATTTATTTTATATAAAGTGTTATACTGCACCAGCAGAGATATTATATGATGAAATAAAACCAGTTATACAAGTTGTAAAGATAGGACTAACAAGAGATATGATTATACCAGAAGATATTACGCAACAACTGGAGATACCCAAAATTGAGATACCAGATTTTTATGCAAATAAACGACTTATTGGACTAGCTACGATCATTCAAGAATTAGAAAATAATTATACTAACGGAAACCCAATATGGAGCTACTATTCGAGAGATCATCAAATGATTTACTCAAATTCAAAAGAGCTACGACAAGCAGATATGGAAGATGTAAGACAATGGATAATGACGCTACTCAACCCAGAAAAACAATCTACCGCAAGAGCAATAAAAAAAGGATTTATTTTAGATGGACTACTAACAAGATATTGTAAAATAATTGGACATAAATATCCAGATCACCAATGTTCGAGGTGCAATGGAGAAGATAATATTATTCCAGAAGTACATCAAGAATAAAGAAGACAAAATGCCAGCTGGAAAGATAAGATAAAGAGCAATAATGGAGCAGATACGACAACGGAAGATATTTGGACTTATTGTACAAATTTTCTTATGATAAGATTACAATAATGTAAAGCATTTATTACTTTTCTTACATTTATGACTTTTCTTAACTTTTAGAATAGGATAGGCCATAGGCCCCTATTGTTGACTTTTTTTTCTTTATTTTTAACATGTGTAAAGTTAGTTTGTAAATTTTCGTTCTATAAATGAAGAAGGCAGAAGGCATTGCAAAGGCAAGCCTTCATGCGTTGAAGCGACTTTTCTCTCCACTTCCACAACAAATACTTTACTCAGTTAATTAGATAAACATATTTCAATCGAAAAAGCTATGGAGCAACAATCTTCAGAAATATCAAAGCTACCCGAATAGGTATATCTATTTATGATTATAAATAGCTAAATTCATAATTCCCAACAATCATGATATGATAAAATAAATTCATATTAGTTACTTTATAGTAGAATTATTCGAAGAATAATATGTTAAGAAGTTTATTAACAAAGAGGAAACGGAGAAAGATCCCTAAGGACTATGCCATCCTAAAAGTGAAACCAATGAGGCAAGAAGCTGTGGCGGGGAGTAACCAGAGTAGAGGTGCTGTTTAAGGGAAAAAGTATCCGAAATACTATGTTAATAGTGATGGAAGAACATATTATTTAAGAATAATCTAGTATATAGTAAGCTAAGATGACCATATTTTGTTATTTACATGGTTGAAGGGAATATTTTGAAAAAAGCAATTTTATGAAAATGAATGATAATTTATCTGATGTGATGGTAGATAAATTCAAAATACTTATTTTGTATGCACTTAGAGATACAAAAGTAGCAGATATAAGAAAAATCATATTAGAAAAAGCTTTTGGTAAATACTATATGACTAGAGTGAATTATATACCATATCTACCTAACTACTCTTACAAATACTTACGATGATAAGTTACATAGAATTTTTAGAAAAAGATATAAGAAACGTACAGTTACTAGAAAAACAGATAAAAATAAATATAGCCAAATACATGGAAAATAAAGATATAAAATACATAGAATTTCTTAATAAAAATATGCAAAAACTACTAAGGCTAAAACAAACAACTACAAAATACCAATTTTAAAAAATAGATCATTTAGATTATCTTAAAGTATTAATCTTATATATACTTAAAAACATAGAAATTATAGATATTAAGAAAATAATATTAGAAAAAGTAATAGACTACGAAATTGAAACTACAAATTGTCTAGAACAGTTATACGAAGAAATTTACCCAGAAGGATATTATTCAGATTAAAAAATGTTAGAATATATTAGAAAAACTAGAGAAAATCTAAATAATGAAATTAATTATAGAAACCGAATTAGAAAAATAATGGAAAACCTAAAAGAAAAATTAGTATGGATAGAAAAAACCTTAGAAAATTTAGATAAAAGTACACGTGATAGTTTATACAATTTAAAAAACTCACTACGAGAAGAACAACACAAGATAATAAATAACATTGAAAATCTAGAATTAGATATACATTATAGTACAGATAGGATAAATTATTATACAGAAATTTGTAACTCTGCAATTACTACAGGATAAAATAATTAATGAATATATCTTACGAAAAAAGTAAATTATTAAAAGATATTGAAACAAAATTTAAAAAATATCTACGCACAAATAAAAATAGATTCACTAGAAACCTAATAAATCTATTAGATCTATTAAATCCGCGCACCCCCCTCCAAATGGTATTTGGATTATTTAGCTAAATAAGGAACCATAATTAGGAATATTTGACTTAAATACTCATTCTTTAGGTAGAATTGCTATTTTAGGACTCAATGAGAATTATTTAGCTTCATGAAGTGATAATTGATACGTTATCCTTCTTCAGAGTAGAATTTTCCTTAGAATGGAATATTGAGGTTAGAAGTAGGCCCCTCCAGCCCACCTTTGGTCAAGATTAGTATTAGCTTTTTGTAGAATCGATAGGCTTTGATGCATTACCTTAAATTCATTTTTGAGATCGAGGTGGTTTTAAGCAGATGATACTTTATTCTATATTTTTGATATCGAGGAGGTTTTAAGCATATGATACTTTATTCTTGATTGGTTCTTGGAAGGTGATAAGTTTCGGTTCAAGTTTGGTAATTTATCACATCAAAACCAGTTTGATTTCAGCATTACTCATGATAATATTTCTGATTTAAGTCTGACATATAAGATGATAGTTCTATTTTAAGTTTGGCAAAAAGAGGTTATTTATGATGGTTAAGACTGATTTGAGTTTTACGGAATAAAAATATCCACACTTACAATTTTGAGATATAGATAGTTGGTGTAATTACTATTATTTCTTCTTCTTGATTGCATCAATTGGGATTATGGAGGCTTGCATTGTGTTATTTACTTTGTTGTGTCTTCAGGCTTATGGGTCCCCAATTATGTTAGAATTAGTTGTGTGCTTGTTATTATTATTATTGTCATTATGTTAGTTGTTTGGTTTTATTAATTGGAGCTTTTTTCTAGGTTTGCCCTTTTACCTTGACTTATCTTACTTATCTCACATTTTAATGTATTTATATTATGATTTGCCTTACTTGGCTGATGATGCATATAGAGTACCCATGGCTTTTGTAGTCATACTAAACTTCTATGTTTTTTTGGTGCATATCTGAGTACTAGCTGCCATCATTGGTGCTGTGATTGTGCTAGTTAGAGGTTTTAGAAAGCGTGAGCTCTCAAGGCCAAGGTTGACCTTTTCTCCATCTTTTATTTTTGGATAATCTTTTTATTTTTTAGTCTATTGTATATTAACTTTGATAGTACTCATATTTATTTGGATTAGAGGCTATTTTACCAATGTTACAAGGTCATGAGATGATATTAATCCTCTTTAATTTATCTTTTGTTTGGTTATTATTCTTAACCTATTTCTTATAATTTACTTACTTGCATATTTCCAGAAATTATGCCATTTTCCACCAATTAATCCATTACTTATAGTTTTGGGCGACAATTTATCTTACCTACTAGTGGGTTAAAGTGTGTCTTATCATGACTCGAGAAATTAGGTTGTGACAAATTTGTATTAGAACCAAGGTTCACCGGTATTATTGGTATAAGAACAAGTGTCTAGTAGAGTCCCAAAAATAAAAATGACGACATATGTTTCTTATCTTTGAGAGGCTATAGGAAATTATTAAGAGATGTTCACTTTCTTCACGCATTTCATGCTAAGAGTTTGTTTTAGCTTCTAAGATTTTTTTGGTTCCATACTTTCACAGATGGCTAGGATGTGAGCTACTGCTATTAGAGATAAGGTCTTAAGTCTGCAATTAGGGATTATCGGAGGATGTGGATGACATAGAGGTTGAGGGTAGATTAGAGATGCGACACTAGCTAAAGATCAAGATAAGGAGACTTCGCTAGATATAATTCCTGACCCGCACCAGAGATTCCTTCCCCCAGCCAATGGTGGGCCAGGTTTATCCCAATATTTATTAAATTTTATTCTGTAGTCGCTACTTAAAGATGATATAGTTTAGCTCTTAGGATTGGTTGGATGTGCACTATTTGATGGTGCTCACTCTGTGGATCAGAGTGGTATCGAGGTACATGCGAAACCTATAGTTGTAGCTCCCTAAGTTGAGATTTCCCCAGTGCGGGTAGTTTCCCAGCCTGTTATGTCTATTGAGGAGAAAAAAATGTTGGGTAGATTCTTGAGATTAACTTTACCTTGGTATTCTAGGGCATTGAGTGAGGATGTATATAAGTTTTTAGTTTCTTGTGAGAATAGGCTTCATAATTTGGGTCTAGTTTAGACTTGTGGCTTTGACCATGCTACTTTTTAATTTGATTTGGCATCTCCAGACTATCTGGATCTCGTCCATTGTCATAAACTTAATTCTCGGAGGTTTTCTTATAGAAGTATATACCTTGAATATTTAGATATCATTTAAGAGATTAGTTTTTGAGGTTAGATTGGGTTCTATGATTGTTCTAGAGTATGAGGTCAATTTCTTAAGTTGGCCAGGCATGCTACATCTATTCTGCCAACTGAGTTTGAGTAGATTTGAAGTTCTTTTTTGGGATTGAGACATACTTTTTGCATGGATACATAGCGTTTAGTTGCCACTGGAAGGTCTTTCATTAAGGTTTCTGATCATACTCAGATTATGGATGAAATACATCACGAGGCTTAAGAGGCAGCAATAAAAAACTATTGTATCAGAGTAGTTTTAGTGTGGATCATGTTTTATAGGTATTATTTCTCAGGGTAGGTACTCTCCACTAGCCTTATAATTATTAGGGTTAGTCTAGTAGGCTCATTTCTGCCACACTTTAGATTAGAGATGGAGGTCAGGCTAGCTAATACATTTATCCTACCCAAAGTTATGGCCAATCTTTATGAAGCTTATATTTTTGGGTATTTTAGCCAAGAAGGTTATTCTAGGTTAGTTCAGTCTTTTTGATATAATAAAACACTCGGGTCGTGTTATGATTGTGGGACTTTCGGCCATTTCTCTAGAGAGTGTCCTAGGTGTGGGGTAGTTCTACCTATAACTTAGAGTATTTTATCAATAAGAGCAATGCCGCCCCAATATGAGGGTGTTATGCAGGTCTTCATGGTGGTCCCTAAGGCACTCATGGAGGTCTTCAGGAAGGTAAGTTAGGTGATCGATCAAGTGCCTAATCAGGTGGTAGGTGAGGTTATGTATATGTTACACCTAGTAGACTGGCAATAGAGTCTTTGAATGCTATTTTAACATGTATGATCTCATTGTGCCATAAGTTGACTTTTTATTTATTTGATTCGAGATCCACTTATTCTTATATGTCTGCTTATTATGCATTGGGATTAGAGTTTTCTTAGAATTCTTTATCTATGCCATTATGCGTATCTACTCCCACGGGTGATTCTTTAGTAGTGGAGTGGGTTTATAGGTCATGTGTTTTGAATGTTCAATAGTTTGATACTTAATCCATCTTATAATATTAGATATGGTGGATTTGATGTGATTTTTGGCATGGAATTGTTATACCTCTATCATGTGGTCTTGGATTATTTTGCCAAATCCGTTACCTTAGCCATGCCTGACATACCACCAGTTTTTTGGCAGTGATCTATTAGATGCTAACCGATAGGGATTATTTCCTATGTTTTGTCTTAAAGACTTATATCGAGGGCTTTTGAGTCTTATCTCGCTTATATTTGTGATGTTAGTATAGTCAGTCCCTCACTTGACTATGTTCCTATAGTCCATGACTTTCTTTATGTTTTTCCTACCAATCTACCTACTATTCCCCCAAGTGAAATATTGAGTTTATTATTGATCTCAAGTCAGGCATTCGACCTATCCCTATGGTACCTTACTATATGTCTCCTACAAAGTTTAAAGTGCAAAATTCTCATCTTTAGGATTTTTTAGGTTAGGGTTTCATCAGGATTGGTGTGTCGCCTTGGGGTGCTCCTATTTTGTTCGAGAAAAAAAAAGGATGATTTTTTATGTATGTGTATTTATTACAAGTAGCTTAATAAGGTGACGGTAAAGAATAGGTATCCTATTCCTCGTATTGATGTCTTATTTGACCAGCTTCAGGGAGCGACAATGTTCTCTAAGATTGACTTAAGATCTAGTTACCATCAGTTAAGGATTTTGGCTGAGACACCCAAAGCTATCGAGCTCGCTATGGTCATTATGAGTTCTTAGTGATGTCTTTTGGGTTGATCAATGACCCAATAGCATTCATGGATTTGATATTGCATGATTAAATCTTTTTTGGATTCCTTCGTTATTGTATTAATTGATGACCTTCTTGTGTACTTGAGTAGTAAGAAGGAGCATATACAACATTTAAGGATTGTGCTTCAGACTTTGAGAGATCATAGGCTTTTCACCAAATTCTCAAAGTTTGAGTTTTAGATCAAATTGGTGATATTCCTAGGAATGTGGTGTCTAGGGATAGGATTATGGTAGACCCAATAAAGATTGATTCTATTCGTTATTTGGTCAGGCTCATATCCCTATCCGAGGCTCATAGTTTTGTTAGTTTGGTTGGTTACTAAGGTGGTTCATCGATGGTTTTGCTACTATTACAGCACCGATGACCAGATTGATCCAAAAGGTTGTTCCTCTCTAGTGGTACGAGGAGTGTAGGTCGACCTTTTTAGAGCTTAATGATTTTCTCACTTCAAATCTTTTATTGGCTCTTTCTTTTAGGGAGAGGAATTAATCATATATTGTGATGCTTCTAGTGTTGGTTTGGATTGTTTTTTGATACAGCATGATAGAGTTGTTGCTTATTCACTGAGGCAACTGAAGGTGCACGAACACAACTAACCTATTCATGATTTGGAGTTGGTAGCAGTAGTTTTTGTGCTTGAGCTTTGAAGGAATTATTTATTTTATATTCATTTTGAGGACTACCTAATCATTGTAGTCTTGAGTATCTTATGACTCAAAGACAACTTAATTATAGCAATACCAGCATGATCAATCTCTTAAGTGACCAAGGGGTCGTTTAAGAGACCAAATAATGTAGCTAAGTGCCTCTTATGCGATGACCCATCACTTAAGTAGATGTCGCTTAAGTGACAAGAGGGTCGCTTAGGCGACGGTTGCTTAAGCAACAGTTGCTTAAATAATGATTGCTTAAGTGACCGTTCAGTCACTTAAGCGATCACATCTTGGCATCCAAAAGGACTAACATGGTTTTTCTTCAATTTAAACATTATTTTAAACCCATTTTCCCTTGGGATTTTTTTCTACTGCTTTCTCTAATTATGGGTACTACATTTATGGACAAAAATTATGGTTTTACCCTCTTTTGTGAAACTCATTTGAAGGGTCCATTTTGACTCCCCACTCAAAAGTAGGCAATATAGCCGTTGACTTTCTTTTAACTCATAGCTTCTATAGTTGTATGTTTTAATTAATTCTAAGGCTGTTCAAGAGGGGAAGTCTCTGAGTTGAGGGCTTTTAGGTTGGATTTTATTTCTTCAAGGTAGGTTATGGCTTAACTTTCTTCAGATTGGGATGGGTAGTTAACATCATATATGAAGCATGCTATGGGTATGAGAATGAATCTAGGAAATAGTGTTAATATGATTGTGTCCCCATGCAAGGCTTATGTGTTGTTATTGGATATAGCTGCTGACTTTTTTTTAACTCATAGATTTTATATTTGTATGTTTTAATTAATTCTAAGGATGTTCAAGAGGGAAAGGCTCTGAGTTGAGGGCTTTTAGATTAGAATTTGTTGCTTCAAGGTAGGTTATGGCTTAACTTTCTGTAGACTGGGTAGTTAACATCTTATATAAAAGCATGCTTTAGGTATTGGAATGAATCTTGGAAATAGTGTTAATACTATTGTGTCCCTGTACGGGGATTATGTGTTGTAATTGGATATAGTCTCTGACTTTCTTTTAACTCATAGAATCTATATTTGTTTGTTTTAATTTATTCTAACGTTATTCAAGAGGGAAAGGCTCTGAGTTGAGGGGTTTTAGATCAGATTTTGTTGCTTTAAGATAGGTTATGGCTTAACTTTCTTCAGATTGGGCTTGATAGTTAACATCTTATATAAAAAAAATGCTATGGGTATGGAAATGAATTTTTGAAATAGTGTTAATACTATTGTGTCCCCATGCGGGGCTTATGTGTTGTTATTGGTGGGTTGAGAAATAATATCCATGTGTGGCCCGTTTGGGTGTCTTATTTGATATTGTTGGCTTTGGGTATACATATGGTTGTTTCTTCCTTGTAGAAATTAATGAGCTAGATTTTATGTGATATGGGTGATGTATTAATAGTATATTTCTCTCTAATGGTACATGGATTATATTAGATCATGGATGGTTTTCCTATTGAGTGGATTCCTTACTTACGAGCATGTATATTGATTGTATTTGAGATTATCATTTTGTTTTGTCTATGAGAATTACATCCCCATATTATGCATAAAATCATATTACATTGGTACCATGGTGGAAATACTGGTTTTCTGATAGAAATATAACACCTCATAAAACCATTGGCTATAGTTTATGAGCCAGAGAGAAGATAAGGATATTAAGACTGAGATTGGTTATTGAGATTGTATATGGGTTACGAATCCCCCATGGGTCCTACCTTGGGAGAATTGCTTGATAGGTGTATATGGAGGTTATGTAATAACCTCAAACATATCATATCTTCATCATCATTCTCATTGCATTTTCATACATTATGAGTCTTCTATGTTGTAATTTTATGTTTGACTTGATCTCTATCTATTATGTATTTCTTTCTGTACTTTTATCAAGTGTATGTGATAGATTTAAAACTGTTATTGGAGATAATGTTGGCTACCACTTGGGATATTTTCTTGCTACAGGTGACGTGCCCATAGTGTGTCGTGTATATACTTATTATCTACTTTGCTCAGTCGGCCTATGATACCTACTAAATATAAGTGGATCGTACTTATCCCTATTATGCCTTTATGATGCAAATCTAGGTACGAGTGTGCCACACGACAGTTGATTTCAGGTAGTGATTCAATACATTCGATTTAGTGGCCGCTCAATGATTCCAGAGTCGACCTCCTACCCTATCCTATTTAGTTTATATCTTGTTTTTTCTTTTGAGACAAATTTATGTTCCTTTTTTATTATCAATTGTATTTTCAAACTTTGGGATAAATTTAGGTTATTTTTACACTGTGACACTAGATTTTTGTATGGTTGATGGTATTTATTATGGTTTTGGATTTCTGCTACTCCAGTATGTGTATGGTTTGACTTTGTTCTAGAAGTTTTTCCTTAGGATTTTGGGTTGATTGTATACGTCATATTAGTTAGATTATAGGCTTACTTGTCAAAGCTCAACCACGATAAGTGCGATCATGACCTTTAGTTTTTGGCTCATCAAAAATTGGTATCAAAGCAGTCAGGTTCATTGGTCTCATCATTGTAAGAACATGGTGTCTAGTAGAGTCTCATAGATTGGTACATAGACATCCGTATCTATCTTTAAGAGTCTATAAGATATCTTTAAGAAATTTCCCTTACTTTGTTTCTTATCGTGCGTGTTTTTCCATACCTTGTATTCTATATTGAGTTTCACTCTTTTCTGTGTAGATGGTAAGGACTATAGCTTTCTTTAGGCTTATTCAATTTCATGTTCAAATTTCAGTTATGAACTTGGCATTCAGTTCCATGCTCAGTTTACATTTAAAATTTGGTATCTTTACTATTACATGTTCAGTCACATGTTCATGAGTCAGTTCAGTAATGTATTCACGCATTAGATATGCGTGATCAAATTATCAGTACTCTCAGTCACGCATTCATGAATCAATTTAGTCATTAATCATGCATCAGATATGCATGCTCAGTATGAGTTCCAGAATGACAGTTATGTAATCATGTTCCAGTTGTTCATGTGCAACATATACTTTAGTTTATCATTTCTCCCCTCTTAGTCAGTGTCATTCGAGGATGATTATTCCCAGGGGGGAGATATTATAAGACCTTGCAAAATTTTTAAGCTTAGTTCAGTCCTTTAAGCTTGTCAAGGGGTCCTAGACTTAGAAAATTTTAGCTAAATTTTCAGACTTAGTTTATTTCTTTGGCCTTCAAAAGTTGGCAATCTCATTTCACAACCTTAATGTCCCTTAAAGGTCCATATTTTTTTGATTCATGATCAGTAAGTTCAATAGGTGTTCCCAAACAAGTTTTGGATTTTTTTGACCTCGTTTAGACCATGGTTGGAGTCCCAAAATAGTGGACCAACGCTATCTTGGCATGCCATGTCGCCTATCATGGAGCGACACGTTTAGTATGGCGTTGATGCATCAAGGCCCCCATCATCAATCACATCGATGCCCAATTTTCAGTCATTAAATGTCCGCATCCTTAAGAGTAATTAGGTCATTTTTCCCCGACCTTCAGTCCTCATAACACAAAATTTATCCCTCTTTTGGCTAAATACATTCATTATTTCTCTATTCCTCAAGAACAAGAAACCATAGGTAGATAATTTCAAGTCAAGAATTCAAACTTTCCTCCATCAATCTTTAAAAAATCATACACTAAGGTGTGTCAAGTGTTTATTCATGGATTCTTTTCATCCATAAAGCTCAAGAATCCTATTTTAAAATAAAAAATTATGATGTTCATGTCGTGGGTTTATTATGACTGTGTTGATGTTGTTGTATGATTCCCAAGTTGGAATCTTTAATGTGTTTTCATGAATCTATGCTGGCATATGGGTTAAAATCTATAAAATTGTGTTGATTTATGCAATCATGATGTATTGATTTAATGTTCAAGCCTAAGCCTAAAGTTATGAATGCAACATGTTTGATAAAATACCTAAGAGAACAAGAATTAAGCATCATGACTCATTAGGGCCTAAATGATGAATTCATGCTTTACCCGTATGTTAAAAAATGACTCCTATGCTATTTTTATTCATTGAAATTGTTTGGTGGAATGCCCATGAGACCAGAATTATGAAACGATGACATATTTATTAAAGCATTCCTCTACGTGTACAAGATTATGAATATCAAGTTCTTCATGAAATCCCCAATGGTTGTATTATGAATTATTGACTATGGTCATGTGTTCAAGAAGTGTCATGTCTTGTCAGTTTCATGCTATCGAGTCCTGGGGGTACTTGTTCCTAAGAATTTAGCTGTGTGCCTAGAGAAAGTGCCAATTTGTAAGATACTCTCAGTCAAACCATGATCAGTAGTATTCAGTCAGTCACATGACTCAGGAAAGCTCATTAAATTCAGTATCAGTCCAGTCCCACTCAGTAATCTCAGTCAACTCAGTTAGTTAATAGAATTCAGTAATATTTTGTCTATCCACAGAACTCAGTGAACTCAATCCAGTTCATCTTAGTATAATCAGTTTAGTGTCTATTCAGTTGGGAGTAGGATTCAGCACCGAGCAAACCTAAGGATGAGGGCACACACTGATAGTAGTCGGTGTGACCCTTAAAAACAATCCTTGCATTCCAGAACTTTATAGCTAGCATTGGTTGAGACATCAACACTAACAAATGAGGGTTGGTGAGGTGGATTAACACTGTTAGATGAGGGTCCCACCATTCTTTTTTGGGGACACTGCCAGATAAGGGTTAGTCATAGCTTGTCCTTACCAGTGGCGCGGTATTGACACCCTTTTAATTGCGGCTACATATTGGACCCTATATCAGCTATATTATCTTATATGGGGCATGTTAGTTTGATGACTACTTCCCACAGTCTCAGTCTCAATTTTTAGTAGCAAACTCAGATAGTTCTATAGATTCTAGGATTGTCAGATACAATCACTCAACTCAGATTGGAACTCAACTAGTTCAATAAGAATCAGGGCCATCAGGCACAGTCACACAGTAATCAGAATATCAATTTTTAGAATATCAGTTATCAGTAATCCATCTTATCAGTAAAATCAGTATTCAGAATCCTTATATTTTTAGTTACAGTTATGTACTCATGCATGTATTCTTACACAGTCATGTTTATGTTATTCAGTCAGTTTTAGTTCATGCATACGAACCCTTGCATTTAGACTTACCTCACTTTGTGAACCAGTACATTCCCACGTACTAATGCATACTTTTCTCTTGCGCTATGGTATTTTATACCATAGATTCGGAAGCTCAAGCTCCCGATCGCATTTAGCAGTTCAGAGTTTAGTCAGCAGCAGTGTATTAGCCGTGAGTCCTCATATTTTGAGGATGTTCTATTATGTTATTATTTCAATACTTAAATTATTTCAGCAGTTGGAGTTAGTTGGGGACATGTCCCATCAACTCCTTATGCAGACAGTTTAGAGGCTTTCAGACTAGATATTCAGACTTTAGTACTTTCAGTATTTATGTTCAGTTTTGGTATTGCTATACCTCATTTTCTGTTATACTTCAGTATTGAACTATACAGACTTTCAGTCTATGTTTCCGTATTTATATTATTATTATTTAGTGCTTAGCTAAAGATACCAGTCATGGGTTAGCTTGTGTTCTTCAAAATTATGAGCATCGTGTAGCGTTCGGGGTACCAGACTCGGGGCATTATAGGGCCCCTTATGGATTTTGACTTAATATTGGACTTGAAACATAAAAATGCAATATGAGTACTGTTTTCTCATATTAATACATAGATTATTATTTTGATAGCATGGCATTGCACGGAAGCTTTTCGGAAGGGGAAATTGCCAATTAGTGGACTTTATTAGGCTTTCTTTGGCATCAAAGTATGCTAGGCTTATCCTTCTCTTAGATTGATATTAATAAGAGTATTGATATATTATTATGCTAGTTTGGGTTGGGAATTAGGTCTTGGAGGTATATTAACTCTAACTTTGATTATTTTGCTGATTTACGAACTGTAATTAGGCGTATTTGACTTAACTACTCATCCTTTAGGTAGAATTGCTATAGTAGGTCTCAATGAGAATTATTTAGCATCTCGAAGTAAAAATTGATACCTTAGCCTAGTTCGAGCGTATAATTTTCCCTAGAATGAATTATTGGGGTTAGAAGTGGGTCCCTTCAACCCACCTTAGGCCTAGATTACTATTAGCTCCTTGTAGACTCTATTGGATTTTATGAATTACCTTAATTACATTCTTGATATTGAGGATATTTTAGGAACATGATACTTTATTCTAGATTGGTGCTTGGGAGATGATGACTTTTGATTTAAGCCCGATTATTTAATACATTAAACCGGTTGGATTTTGGCATTATTTATGAGATTAGTTCCAATTTAAGTCAGGCAAATTAGATATTGATTTGGGTTCACGTCCAATATATAAGACACTAGTTCCAGTTCATGTTCGACATTCTTTCTTCTCTCAAAAGAGCATGCAAAATTCGTTAATCTAGCAAGTCGAAACATAAAACCCTACTTCTAGCTGATCGACATGGCCACTACATTCGATGGGTTGGACCCACCAAAAAAAGCTAAACTTGTGGCTGTGACTGAATTTCCAACCAAACAAATCTATGCTAACATTTTGAAACCCAGGATTGCTTCTGTTAATGAAAACCAAATACCAACTAAACCCGTTATTTTGATGGAAGGTGAACCAAGTATCACTTGGTAATCATCAGAGATTCAAAACTTAATACTTCAAGAAAATTTATAATACGCAATAATTGGTAAATTTTCTTATGGTAAACTAGACATCAGTGAACTGAGGAAATTGTTTCCTAGTCAATGTGGGGTCAAGAGAGATAGTAATATTGGTGTTCTTGATGCAAGACACATTGTTATCAAATTGGAGGTAATGGAAGATTATGTTAACTTGTTATCAATGATTGTTTATCATATCAAATACATGGTTCAATATTGGCATATGCGAACATTAAAATGGGATCCCTTGCTTGAACCTGATATGGAAACTACTATAGGGGTTGCATGGATATCCATGACTAGTTTACCTTCCACATTTTTTGCTAAAGAGGAAATTTTATCCATAGCATCAGCTGTTTGAAAACCACATACAATATATATGGACATAAAGAACAAAACAAGAACTAGTTGCACAAGAGTTTAGGTGGAGGTAGATTTGGTGGCTACGTTACCTCAAAGAGTTAGAGTTAATCAAGAGGATGATGTGACAGGCGAAATAAAGTTTAAATGAATTCAAATTCATTATGAATATATGCCCAAATATTTTAAAGAGTGCTGTTTACAGGGGCATGATGAAGATAATTGTTGGAACAAACATAATTACATGAGGAGAAAGTGGTAGAGCAGAGAAGAAAACTTGCTGAAAAAGGGGAAAGAAATAAAGATAAAGAGAAAGGAGATGTTTTGAATAATCAAATAAGGGGACAAAGTTATAAGTAGTAGTGGTTCACTAGAAGGAATAAATATAGGAAAGACAAGTATGCACATATACTTGGGGAAGTAGAAGAGGAGAAACAGATAGAAGTCCACACTTTTAATAATTTTGATGCATTAGCCAAGGATGAAAAACTTGATGGCCCTATTAATGAAGAAAAAGAGGACGATAATTCTTAAATGGGGGAAAAAGATGGAGAATGATAAGAAAATTACCAAAGAATGGGTAACTAGTAGCTTTAGAAGCAACACTTTGAATAAAGAGAGCAAAAGGAATCAAGAGATACAAAACTCATAGAAAGAACATCCCATGGAGGAGAATGCTGAACAGGTGGAAAGAGTGAATACAACAAGCGAGGAACATGTGAAGAAGTAAAATTTAAATATAGAGAACTCAATGCAGCTGGCAGTAATAGTTAATAAAAAGAATAAGGAAGAATCAAAAGTGGTAGAAGATGTGTTAAATTTGCCATTAATGTAGAGAATGAATTAGAGTATGCTAAAAATAATAAAAATTTTTTTGGATAAGGAGGATCTGGAAGCTACCGTTGATAAAGTTACAATATAAGGTAATTTTTCACTAAAGCAGATTGATAAATTGAAGGAGAAGCAAGGGGTACAGAGAAGCAAAGAAAATTTTTGAAAATCATCATCAATGCAGACTCGAAGCTCTTTAAAGAATAAACTCAAATAAAAGCTCTTATTTGGAATATCAGATCAGTGAATACCCAATAGGCATTCACAAGATTGACTAATATTCATAAGAGACATCAATTTTATTTTATAGGATTGATGGAACCTATACAGAATAATCAACCAATTGAAGATTACAAAAGGAAGTAAGAAAATATGGTCCTTTATGTATTAAATGATCACTTATTCAGTGGTAGGAGATACGGAACAATAAATATCTTTGAAGTTTCAAATCCAAGAAGTAGGGTAGACTGTCTATGTAGCATTAGTTTATAGTAAATATTCCCTAAATAAAAGAGTAGAGTCACTTGAAGAAATGACTCATAACATTAATGATCCATGGTTAATAGGAGGGGATTTTAATGTTATAACAAACGAAGAAGACAAGTTGGGTGGCCTTCCTATTACTAACGCAAAAATAGAGAATTTTAAGTACTGTATTAATATGTGCAACATTGAGGATTTAAGATTTAAAAGAAGCAAGCATACCTGGTGAAATGGTCAAACGGATGAGGATTGTATATTTAAGAGACTTTACTGAGTACTTTGTAATGATAAAATAAGTTATCACTTTCAAGTAATTGAGTTGGAGCATATGATTAGAAGTGGGTAAGACCACACTCTTCTACAACTTAGTTTTAGGAATATTCAGGAAAAAATTGCTAAGACTTTTAGATTCTTAAATATGAGGCTTAAAGAGGATGGATGTATGGAAATAATAAGACAGAACTGGATCACTTATATTCAAGGGAACCCCTTCATGATTTTTTATCATAAGCTGAAAAGGGTCAAAGCTGTATTAGAAAAATAGAGTAGAGAGAGTTTTAGGAATATATTCTAAGAAATTTCTACCCTAGAGGATATCATAAAATTCAAGGAGCATCAATTTGAAATTTCTCCATCCAGGTCAAATAGGGAAGCTTTGTTGAAGGCTTAAGAAGAATTGAATGTTCAACTTAGAAAAGAGGAAGAGTTTTGGAAGCAAAAAATAAGATTGCAATAGTTAAAAGATAGGGAAAGAAATACAATTTTTTTTTCATGTAGTGGTTAAAGGGAGAACAAATAAATTGAAGCTTAAAAGGATTCAGAATGGAGAAGGCCAATGGTTGGAGAATCTAGGAGCTATTGCAGCTGTAACTATTAGTTTCTTTCAAAAATAGTTTGATAAAGAAGAAAGAAATAATGAATTTTCTACTCTATAAGAATTACCATAAGTCATAATGAGAAAAATGAAGAATTGAATAAAGTCCCTAATATAAAAAAAGTGAAGCAAGCAGTAATGGGGTTGAACAGGGATAGTGCTGTTAGTCCGAATGGTATGACAAGTGCTTTATTCTAATATTCTTGGGAAATTATAGGGGTTGATGTTCATTTAATGGTAATTTGTTTCTTCCGTGGGTATGAACTACCAATATTTGTACCCCATACAAATTTGGTACTTCTACCTAAGAAATTAATGACTAATTCCTTTTCTTGTTTGAGAGCAATCTCTCTAAGTATCTTTGTTAATAAAGTTTTTTCTAAAATTATTCATGAAAGGTTAAAGAAGTATCTACCTGAGATCATATCAGAAGAACAAGCTGGGTTTGTTTAAGGTAGAAATATTGCTGAAAATATTCTGGTAGTATAAGAAGTTGTCTCAGAAATAAGAAAAAGAGAAAAGGTTCCTAATGTGATGATTAAACTTGACATGATGAAGGCTTATGATAGGGTTGATTGACTGTACTTAACTAAGGTGTTAAGATGGGTTGGTTTCTCAGAAATAATCATTGATATGATTTATAGATTAGTGAGCTATAATTGGTAATCTATTTTGATAAATGGCCAACCAAAGGGATTCTTTAGATCTCAAAGGGGATTGAAGCAGGGTGATCCCTTATCTACTACTCTTTTTATTATAGCAGCTGAACTTATGTCTAGAGCATTGAAATCCTTAATTCTAAAGAAGGAATTCAAGATGTATGGATTACATAAAGGGAGTCCAAAGTTCAACTATTTTGCATTTGTAGTTGATATGATCATATTATGCAAGGCTGAATTGGGTACTATGAAGGCTGTAGTAAGCACATTGGAAAGATATGTGATAGTATCATGTTAGAAAGTTAATAAAGAGAAAAGTGCAATTTATTTGCACATGTGATAGTATCATGTTAGAAGGTTAATAAAGAGAAAAGTGCAATTTATTTGCACAAAGAAGTATCTCAAGGTACTTTTATCATGGCTGAGGTGGCACTTGGTATCCTAAGGAAAGAGTTCCCCTTTAATTATCTAGGATGTCCTATATTTTATATGAGAAAGAATAAACTATTTATCAATCTTTGCTGAATAAAGTTTGTTCTAAATTGTAAGGTTGGAAAGGTAAGATTCTTTTTTATGGTGGAAAAGCAATTCTAATCAAACATGTGCTGCAAAGTATTCCTATTCACTATTTATCAGATATGAATCCACCTCTAAATGTTATGACTGCTATGCATAAAATGTTTTCTCAATTGTTTTGGAGTATCCATATAAAAGGAAAAAGTAGGCATTGGGTTAGATGGAAATCTTTATGCCTTCCTGAAGAAGAAGCAGGGATGGGGTTCAGAAGGATTCAAGATGTGTCCATGGCTCTATTTTATAAATTATAGGGGAACTTTAGGACAAAATCTTTGATCTAGTGTACTTATATGCATAATAAGTACTACAGGAACAATTATCCTAATGAAGTTATGTGGAAGACAGACTCTTGATCATAGGTATGGAACAAAATGTAGAAGGCAAGAGATTTAATAGAATACCAGATATTGTGGAAGATTAAAGATGGCAAAATAAGTCTATGGTTTGATAATTGGATAGCATATGGTAATATAAATACCATAGTTGATTATAGCAGAGAGTGGGACAACAAATATCAGACTATGAATGATATATTGAGTGAAGATAGGTGGAATGAATAATTGATTGCTCAGTTGATAAACCAAGATATCAAAGATCTTATCATTGATAAAATACATCCTCCAGTTACTGGCATGGGAGCAGATAGACCTATTTGGATGTTGGGAACTACAAAAAACTTTACTATAAAGTTAGCATAGGAATATGTCAGACAAAGAGAAGGAAAGAATAGTGTATTTAAATACATCTGGATAAAAGCTCTTCATTTCAAAATAGCTTTCTTAATGTGGAGAATTTAGAAAGTAAAAGTTCCTGTAGATGAATATATGAGAAGATGGGGTATGCAGGGACCTACTAGGTATTGGGGTTGTACTAATCCGGAGAAGGAAACCATTTTACATGTGTTTCTAAGGGCTCCACAGGCTAATAGAACTTGGTCCTATTTCTTTTCTTTTATAGGTATTACTTTGAATGGACTAAGTTTCAGGGAGTCTGTACTTGCATAGTGGAACATGGATAGAATAAAGAAAGAAAAAGAATACTATAAGTCTATACCTAGCATGATTATATGGGAGCTTTGGAAAAGAAGGAACTCTATCAAACATGAAGGCAAATCTAGTTTTGTGCACAAAGTGATATACAATGTCACTAGAAACATTGGTATGTTACTTAAAGTGCGAATACCAAGTCATCAATACCCTATGATTTGGTTCGAGATTATTGTAGCATTGGTGCTGAGAACAACCAGATTAAAGATCACTAGAGTAATGTGGAGATTTCCTTATGATGGGTTAGTGAAGTATAACATTAGTGAAGCATATAGGGGGAATCCCGGAGTGAGCTTATATGCTTTCTTCCTAAGAGACACTTAGTGGGACCTAATCTATGCCCAAGGATCTAGAATAGATGATACATCAAATATGGAAGCAGAAATTGTGGCTATGCTACAAGCAGTAAGACATTGCAGTACTTCATAGTATGATAAAATAATGTTTCAAATAGATTCGTTATTTATGCATAAGATAATCACTAAGAAGTGTGAATGTCCATGGAATTTAGAAAGCTATGTAGAGAAAATATGGAGATTAACAAGTAACAAGTAGATACAAGTATAAAATATAATGAGAGAGGGCAATCAGTTAGAAGATCATCTTGCAAATCATCCAATTGATAAAGGTGATTTCATTTTTACAAGTTTTCAGTAGCTAGAAACCAAAGAAAAGGGATTCTAAATAGTAACAAGATGCTGTGTCCATACATGATAATTTCACCAGTGCGGATAAAAGGGTTGACCAGGCTAAAGCTTAACTTAAGCAAGACAAATATGTACAAAATTACAGTCATCAAAGCTGTAAAAAGCTACACAACCTATCATACTACAACCAACAAAAAGGACTTAAATGTAAGAAAGGGGTTTTACTAGATATTCTAATGATATACCTGCAGAGTGACACATATTTCAGCTATATACCTCTCAGCAGTAGATACAAGAAGAGGCACAGTTCACAGAGCACTGATTTAAAGAATATGGACCAGAAAAAGATGAAGCGATGGATGTTTACCTGCATGTTCATGTACTCTCAAGGGTCTAAACCCTTCAATAAAGAACCAAAAATATGTTATTTTCCCAACAATTGGAGAGCACAGCTGGGAAAATATAAGTTACTGAATAAGAATTTAAAATGGTGAAAAGATAGATGGAGAAGAGAATAGGGTACTTACTTCTGATAGCTTATATGAGAGCTATCAAACAACAACCATGGAACAAAATTGATGACACACATCAATTTCAAGAGGAAGCTTAAGTTCAGCAGCAGAGTAGAAACCTTTTTCAGGTGGAGTAGCTGTGGTGGATAAGATTTAGGAAACATAAACCATATTTTTAAGGGTATATGTAGTGACAAAAGCTAACCAGGTCACTGAGTTGGGCTAGCTTCGGAATGAGCCTTTTTTAGGGTTTTTTAAGTTCTAGTAGGGATGTAATTTTCTATTGTTTGTTCTTTTTTGTAAGAACTTTTAATGTTTTTCTCATTCATTAATAAAATACCAAATTAAACCAAAAAAAATATTTGACATTTAGAGGTTATTTATGATAGTTATATGACCATTTTGAGTCTGGTGTTTATGGGTATGGAAAGATCCATAATTATGGGATTGAGATTTGAATAGTTGATGTAATTACTATTATTACTTCTTGATTTCATCCAATAGGCTTATGGGGGTCCGCATAGTGTCATTTAATTTATTGAGTTTTTTTTGCTTATGGGGCCCTAGTTATATTAGAATTAGTTGAATGCTCATATTATTATTATTGTAATTACTTTGGTTGTTTACTTTCAATCATTGGAGTTTATTTCTAGGTTTGGCTTTTTCCTAGACTTTGCTTGATTATCTCATAGTTTATGTTATTTATATTATAATTTAGCTTAGTCGACTGATGATGCCTACTAAGTACCTGTGGCTTTGGTACTCATACTATACTTTTGTAACTTTTTGGTGCAGATCCAAGTACTATCTACCAATGTTTATCCAGTGATTATGCTAGTCAAAGTTTGGAGATAGGGTGTGCTCGTAGAGCCAGCACAGACTTTTTCTTCATCTTCTATCTTTACATAATCGTTCTATCTTTCAAGACTGTTGTAGATTGACTTTTATAGTACTTGTATTCTTTTAGATTAGAGAATGTTATGTCGACCTTACTAGGTGATGGGATGATATGAATCCTCTTTTATTTTTCTTCTGTTAAGGTTATTGTTCTTATGATTTATTGTTTGTATTTCATTGCCTTGCATATTTTAGACAATTATGCCATTTTCCCCCAATTATCCCATTATTTATATTTTTGGGCTATGGTTTGGCATACCTATCCTTTGTCAGGGGTCTATCAGAAATAGCCTCTCTAGTTCTTTGGAGGTAGTGGTATGGACTATGTATATTCTACCCTCTCCAAACCCCATGATGTGGGAATATACTGGGCTTGTTATTGTTGTTGTTATTGGTTTGGCATACCTACTAGCGGGGTAAAGTAGGTGCCATCATGACTTGGGAAATTTGAGTCTAGTGTCTTCAACTTTTTCTTAATATACTAGATCACTAAATTAAAAATTTAGTTACAAAACCTACTAGTGTTCGATGGGTTCCCTTCTTAAGTCAAAATAGAACGGGTCAAGGCAGGTACAATCTTACCGAGGGAAAAGAGGAGAAACATGCCAATAACCAGGTTTAAGTCAATACCCGACCACAAGTAATAGCGTAAAGTAGTCTAACAAGAATCTAACTAAGCCTAAAAGAGATCTATTTTAATCATTCTATCTAAAAAGGGAAAATTGGGCCTACTATGTGTCCGGATAATCTAACCTATGGTAGAACTCTTGACTAATTCTTCCCAACCCTATCCCAAGGTAAAATATGTACAAATTTTAGTCTAAAGTGATGATAATATGCTATACTATAGGGAAAAGAGCCTAGATTCTACTAAAAGAGGCCCTAACCTACTAAATATATCATAATTATGATAAAAACAATAATTTGGATAAAATATCCACAAAAAATTAGCACAATATTATGATAATATCATATTCAAGATCAATCTAAAAGAAGGGTAAGTCGAGCCTATGTAGACCCCATTGAACATTCACTGACTTCTCTAACCCAGAGCTTTCCTCTTTTGAGAAGCCTTCAAGAACTGCTATGCTATCAAAACAACAATCTATGCATCAATATGAGAAATTTTATACTCATAATGCTTATCAACTCTCTATGTCATAAATCGAGCTAAAACTCCCTGCAGAGTCCACTTATAGATTCACTAAATTAAAATCATCACAACGTACAAAGTATCTCAAGGATGGAATTCCACATAAATTCATGTAAATATGAGCATTAATAGTAAAAAAATCAACCCTAACACCATAAAAAATTGAAGAAACTAATAGGGAGGAAAAAACTAGAATTAAGCAAGATTAACAAAGATAACGACGATCACAATCCATCCAACACCTCCCCACGCTAATTCCAGTCTCGACAACTCAATTATCTCATAAATTAGGATCTTATATGAAGATGTTTGCATTTATAAATATAAGGTGAAAATAATGGAGGGATATTATATATATATATGTGCATATATATATATATATATATAGCTATAAAACATATCAGCAATAGCCACTTTAATAGCTAAATGGCCACTTCTATAGACATTGGTAAAGCACCTATAGGTTGCTTAAGCGTCCAGGCCTAACTTGGCCAGGTTATACTAAAGTGGTCTAAGACTGACAGAGTAGATGCTAGTAAAGCGTACTTGGCCTCTTAAAAGGATGCAAGATACTTAGGATAAGAAAGTTCAACTAGTCCTAATGGACTCTATCGGGTCCAACCTAGAAAGTGTAGAAAATTAGGATAGCGATCATTAGGAGGATTTGGGGTGTTTACTAGCTTAGAATAATCATTTCCTCATTGTAAACCTTGTACGTTCCAATTATTTCTTGTCTTACCTCCCTAAAAATAGTCACGAATCCCTAGTCCTAGTGTAAGACCCCAAAAAAATTTAGTGATTTTAGTTTGACCCTCACACATTCGTAATGTCAATTTTTGACTTGAATTATGTTTAGGAATGCTAAAAGGGTAATTTGTAAAAGCTTCTAAATTTTTAAAAGGGGTTCGGGGTTATTTTAGTATTATGAGGCAGTGAGGGTCCAAGATATTGGTGTTCTACGGAGGCTAACCTCCATGATATTAGCATATAACAGAGGCTACCCTCTACGATAATGACGTGCACACTAATATTTTAATTTTGCTCATTTTTTGTTTTTTATCACATAGGATGAGGTGCTTTTGGTATTTTTACTCCTTGTATGACCTTTAAACATAAATAACTCCACTCCTTTCAGGTTTCAAATATCGAATCATTCTCTTTCTCTCTCAAACTCAAAACTTTAGAACATTCAAGGATTTTATAGTGAATTTATCATTCGGGCTCCAAACTTCAAATTGACTTCAATTCCTTATGTATTTCATGTATGTATATTATTTTTAAATCTTTAATTTTACATTATAGAACTTATTTAATCATTATTCATGTATTTAAATTGATGGCTTTGAAATTAGGTTGAGGGGTTTTGATTGGTAAAACTTAAACTGCTTTTCTCATGATTTAAATTGATGATTTCTTCTTTAAATTTACAATTTTTAGACTAAATGGATGCATTATTATGGGAATTGTAATGGGAAACATGGGTTTCCCTAAATTGATGAACTTTGGCTTGGTAATGGCATGAAGCCCAACCAACTTTGTAAATTTTGGTTTTGATGATGGATATTGCATAATTCAACTTATTTTTGAACCTATTGCATTGCATTAATGGATAATTTCTTAAAACAAGTTTGAAAAGCCCTTGATGGCCCTGGTTTGGCTTTTAAAATAGAACTTGGCAGTCTAATGGTTACATGGATTGGTTTGGCACTATTTTATAATATTGTAAGAATAATCGGTATAACAATATCAAGTGGTAAATGCATTAATATAAGAATCATGGGTTAATTGTTTGGATTATGTGCAAATTGTTTTAAATTAGGCTTAAAGAGAATTCTGTATCACACCGTAATGGTGTAGTCCCGGGGGACCTAACACTTGACACCATATTTCCCAGCATGTGGTTCTATATAACCGTGTGTTTGGTTCACACATTATATTTTTGAATGGTTAGAGCCTTGGTGACTTTATCCCTTCCTTTGGATTCCTTGGTTTATGCGGATAACATACACTAGGGCCCTTTCATCAGAGGGAGATAAACCTATATAGCCCGTGGGTGCCTTTAGGATGGAGCAGTAAAATGATTTAAACTCGCATGTTGATAACCCTTTTACCTATCCTAACATCCTATATATGCATATATAATTGTTGTGCATATGGTTGACTGGTTTATGGCATTTCCATTATTTTATCAATTTCTTGAGTTATGTGCCAATGCTTATCCACTAACCATCATTGGATGCTACATTGTTTCATGATGTAGGGTCAAAAGGGTTTTTTATTATTTCCATGCAATGTTAGGTAGCTGAGTACTCATGTAGATTTGTTGTGAAATGGTGAGCTTTTATATTTTGGAAGGCCTGGTCATTTCACTAGTTTCATTGCTGTTCTAATATTTTGGATTTTTTTTCTCATAGTTGGGGGAATTTCCCAACTTAGTTGGCATTTCAGTGTTAGAGGTTTGGTGGATAGGTGTATGTTGGATTGTTCGTTTTGACTCTTAGAGCTTTTATTTGACTTATTTATATTTTATTACAATATTGATTAGATTTTACTTTGTTATTATTATTGTGCTCTTGGGGTTAGGCTATAGGGGTGGTATCCAGTCCATGATAGGCTTGAGATTGCATCAGGTGTAGGACCTGATTTGGGTTGTAACAAATTGGTATCAAAACACGGTTTGGGGTTGTTAGGTATCCACAAATTCGTTTCGAGTAGAGTTACTTTTATGGGTGTGTAGCGCGCAACACTTAAGAGGTGGAGACTATAAGGAATTTAAGAGTGTTTCCCTTTTTTATCTATTTTGGGCTATGTTGTCTAGTTGTTTTGAAATTTCTCTAACTCTTGGATTACTCATATTTTAGATTGTTCATCCACAAAGATCTAATGATTATTGAAACTCTATTGGACCCTCTATCCCGCCTAAGGAAAATATGAAGGGAAATCATCCTATTTATGGAGTGCAAACCCCATCTAGTATCCCTGATCTTGACTGTGCCGCCCCACATGGAGTTTTACTGGTCCCCACTAGTCCTCCTCAGACTTTTGGTCTTGTGACACTTATGCTTAGTAACCTCAGGGAGATATCTCTAATTTAGAGTTCAGTCAGACTATTCATATGATTGCTCAGTTAGCGGTAACGCAGTCTCGTCAATATAATCTTTTTGGTCCCATTGGTCATTCATCTGAGGTCACTCGGGTTGGATAGTTTATGAGGTTGAATTCCCCAACCTTTACAAGCTCTAAGTTTGTGGAGGATACTCGGGGTTTATTGATTAGCTGGATTATATTTTCTAGGTTATTCATGATACTAATTTAGAGGTAGTGGAGTTTGCTACTTATCAGTTGAAAGATATAGCTTATCAATGGTATGAGGAGTGGGAAGTTATGAGGGGTGACAATATTGAACATGCAGTAATGGATGAGTTTTTGGGTGCCTTTCATGATCATTTCCTTCCTTTAGATTTGAGGGAAGCTAAGGCAGAAGAGTTTGTGAACTTATGCAGGGAAAGATGAGTGCGAAGGAGTATGCTCTGAAATTTCAGCAATTGTCTCATTATGCTTCGGAGTTAGTGGCTAACATGAGGTCCAAAATTAGAAAGTTTTTTTAGGATTTGCGGTGATTTGATATTGGTGACATGACCTAAACTAGGAGCTTTTCATAATAGGAAATCCCAAGCCCAACCTGGACCAAGAACCGTCGCCATTACCCAACCCAACCACCAAACGCACACCTTGAGTTAGATGAAGTCCAAACATACAACAAGATAAAGTATCCAACCATGTGGTGACTTTGGGACAAGTCTTTATCCGATACCAACCCAACCAAGTCCAACCACCCAATGACCAACCAAACCAATGCCAAAACCCCTAAATCAAAGCCAATTATAATAACCCAATGTATGTATGTATGTATGTATCTATGTATATAATTGATGTTGCATAGTCTCCTCTTCATAATAATTACCTTTCTTTGTTGCAAACTCGAAGGGTGCGCCCAAGAACACCACTTGTTTGAGTAGAAAAGTGTGTGTTGGGAAACGAGGAGATTTGCAAGAGATTTAAGGGATTTAAACTTTAGGTTATAGATTGATGCCTTGACAGGATGAGCCTACTTGAGGATTCAATTGGAAATTATACGACATTCTTTAAGTTTGGAAGAAATAAAGGATAGATATCTATTAAGGTTGGAAAACTAATAGATAGAACTTAAGAGTTTAATTAACCTTACAATTGAGATTATCAAATTGGAATTTGGAATTGCTCACAATTCTAACCACATTAAAACCTTAGTGAACATAATCCTAGTTTACTTATTCTCATTGAATTAAAACTTGAAAAAACATTCATTAGTTTGACTACAACTTGTCACAAGCAATAGGTATTGTTAACAAGCAAACCCCTCTTACTTTGGAACCATTGATCAATAGTCTATTAATAATCATAACACTTAGTTTACATAGTATTCCATATGGGATTCGACCCCAACCTAGTTGGGTTCTATATTTGGCATCGAACACTTACCCTTTCTAATAAGAGTTGTAATTTAGGTATATCAAATTTTGGCGCCATTGCTGGGTAATACAGTTGTCAATTAAGTTTTTGAGTGTTAATTTTCATTTGGTCAAGTTTCTTAATTTTACTTTTATTTATTGTGTTTGTTCATTATAGGATCTTTATTTTGCATGCCACGCACAAGGAGGTTAGGAGAACCATTATTACCATTTCATCTAGAACCTTAATTAATTGGCAGAATGGAAGATCAATTGGAAGCATAAAGATCAGCCACCTTGGCTAATGTGCAACTCAATCAGCGTAACACTGAAAACCCAGGTTGGATGGCTAATGCAGATGATGATGATCTAGGGGATGATGATCTAATTGATCCTGCAAGTAGGAGATGCATAAATTATATAGATTCACCAGTGAATCGAAATTGGCCAGTTAGAGGGAGAGTAGACTGCCAACGGACTGTGCAGTTTGCATTTGATGAAGAAGATAATATGGATTTGGATGAAGCTAATGTTATAGGAGCAATTATTCCACCAACATTAGCACCAGGTGTAAATTTCAACATCGTAAGCACTATGATACAATTGTTAAACCTCAAAGAATTATTTGGTGGACTTCCAGGGGATGACACGAATATGTATATGGTGAACTTTGTCAGTATTTGCAAATCTTTTGATAACCCTGGAGTAGGTCAGAATGCAATTCATTTGTGGTTATTCCCATTGTCTCTGTTTGGGGAGGAAACACTTTGGCTTAATGAATTAGCTCCCGATTCTATAAGAAACTAGAGGCATTTGAAAGAAGCTTTCCTAGAAAGGTTCTTTCTGCCTTCCAGGATATTACAGTTGAGGGATGAGATCAACATCTTAAGGCAATTTTTGAATGAAGCTCTTCATGAGACATGGGTGAGATTCAAAAAGAAGTTGATATAGTGCCCAAATCATAAGTTGACCGACAAACAATTGATGGAAAAATTCTATTGGGCTTTGAAATCTATCATGAAGCCAACTATAGACAATGCTGCAGGGGGAACATTTATGGACCTTACTTTTACAGAGGCTGCATAGATGTTGGAGAGACTGACTAAGTAGAACTTGGCATACTAGGGATTCTGTAGTGGCAAGTAATGCTGTGTCCAGTGGGATGTCAGCTGAACTGCATAGGCGAGTAGAGGAACGTGACCCAGATATGACACATATGAAGATCCAAATAGATTTGGTTACAAAGCATTTATTATCTGGGAAGATAAAAAAGGTCAAAGCTATTGGGTCTCAAGGTAGGGGAGCTGATTTAGATTCTAAAGAAGAGGCAAACTACTTGAATAATTAGGGGGTTTCTGAGGCTATATCCAAGGAAATCAAGGTCAGAATTATTATGAAAGAGCATGTTATAGAGATCATGATCAAGGTGGTTGGAAAAATAAGAATGACAGGAGAAAATTGTATATACCTTCAGGGAATTGTGAAAATAATGGTACTAGTTCCAATAAGATATTGATGGAGGATATGATGGCCAAGTTATTAAAGGGGATGTAGTTGAATGGTACTGGAGTGAGAGAGATGAAGAGTGATATTTTATCCATGAGTTAACTAGTTGACTAACATTTGACTTCTATTAAACAACTGGAGCAGCAGATAAATCAACTATCGGTGAAATTGAATCAGAGAAAGAGTGGAACATTACCGAGTGATACCATGCCAAATTTGAGAAATAATAATTCTTGCATGGGTATCACCACAAGAAGTGGTAAAGTATTACTTAGCCCTTCTATGGGAAAACTTATTGTTGATGGTGGGGTAGAGATAGAAGCAAAAGTAGAAGAAGCACATCCAGTAAAATCTAATAAACTGGAAAATAATGCGATCCCATCTAATTTGAAGCAGATTGATGAGTTTGATAAAGTTAAGGGAAAGAAAGGAGAGATAGTAGTTACAAAAATTCCAAAAATAGCTCCTCTGTTCCCACACAGATTGTAGAAGAAGGCAAATGACAAAAAATTTAGCAAGTTCATGGCCATGCTAAAGCAGCTAACAGTAAATGTTCCTTGGTTGAGGTGCTAAAACAAATATCGGGCTAAGCTAAATTTATTAAAGATCTTGTGAATTAGAAGCAGGCCATGAGCTATGAACCAGTGGTCAATCTTCACCATTGTAGTGCTATTGCTACAAGATCCTTAATGCAAAAGAAAGCAGATTTTGGAGCTTTCACCATCCTATGCACTATTGGATCACTTAATTTCGCTAAGTCCTTGTATGAAATTGGACATATTAATCTAATGCCACTGGTGGTCATCAAGAAGTTGGGTTTGGAAGATCCGATACCCACCAATATGCCACTTTTGATAGTAGAATGATCAGTGAAGAGGCCGGTTGGGATATTGTATGATGTACTTGTTAAAGTGGTGAGTTTTATTTTTCCTGCTGAATTTATAATCCTAGATTGCAAGGTGGACTTTGAGGTACCCATAATCTTGGGTAGACCGTTTCTTGTAACCTGGAGCGTGTTGATTGACATGCAAACCAATGAGCTAAAATTTAGGTTCAATGATATAGTGGTCAGTTTTGATGTTTGTCATTCTATGATACAATAAAAGGAAATAAGTGTCTTTCAATTGTTGATGTATATTATGAAGATGAGAAAGAGCTACCGATTGAGAAGAGATTTGGTGTGGAAACATTGGCGAAAGTTTTGATGATCTTTGATAGTAATGGTATCAAAGAATATGATAAAACTATTTTTGTGCTGACTGGAATAGGGTGATATTCCTATGCCCTTTAAGAAGTTACTTTTGGATTTAAAAAATCATCCAACATTACCGGTTAATCCTTCCATTAAGGAGCCACCGGTGTTAGAATGGAAGGAGCTACCAGGTTATTTGCTGTATGTGTTTGTTGGTAGTGGAAACACCTTACCTATAATATTGCAGTAGAATTAGGAGAGTAGTAGGTTTAGGCCCTTATCTCTGTGCTTATGAGGTAGAAAAGAGATATCATCTGGATGATTGCTTATATTATTGGTATTCCTCCGGGCATCTGTACCCATAAAATATAGCTATAGAAAGAGTGCATATCAACCATCAAGCATTAACACAGATTAAAACCCCTGATGCAAGAAGTGGTTAAAAAGGAGATTATTAAATGGCTCAACGTAGAGGTAGTGTACCCAATCTCTGATAGAAAGTTGGTAAGTCTTATGCAATGTGTACCTAAGAAAGAGGGCATGACTGTGGTTGCTAATGAGAAAAATAAGTTGATTTCACGTTGACCAGTGACTGGGTGTCGGGTTTGCATGGACTATCAGAAGTTGAACTCGTGGACATTGAAATATCACTTCCCAATGCCATTCATGTATCAAATACTTGGTCGTTTGGAAAGAAGGGGTTGGTATTGCTTTTTGGATGGGTCTTCGGGATACAATCACATCTCGATTACCCCAGAAGAATAGAAGAAAACAACATTTATGTGCCCATATGGAACGTTCGAATCCAAGAAAATATTGTTCGATTTATGTAATGCACTGACCACATTCTAATAGTTAATGATATCGATTCTCTCAAATATGGTGGAGGATACTCAAGAAGTGTTCATTGATGATTTATCTATAGTGGGCTATTTAATCGAATTATGTTTGGTGAACTTGAGTAGAGCATACAGAGATACAAAGAATTCAATATTAATGCTGATCTGGGAGAAATACCATTTCATGGTGAAGGGGGGCATTATGCTTGGACATTGGATTTCAGCAAAAGGGATTGAGGTCGACTAGGCTAAGGTAGAAGTTATATAGTAACTACCCCCCTCCCATCTTAGTGAAGAGAGTCTGGAGTTTCCTTTGTTCATGCTAGATTCTACCATAGGTTCATTATAGACCTCTCCAAGATTGTAAATCCACTTTACAAACTATTAGAGAAGGATGCCAAGTTTGTGTTCGATGATGACTCCATGAAGGGGTTTGAATGCCTTAAGAAAAAGTTGGTTTCTTCCCTTATTATAGTTGCTCCAGATTGGTCTCAGCCATTTGAAATGATGCGTGACGGAATTTATAGGGTGTAGAAAAATTATACTATCACCGAACAAGGGCTTCTAGCTATTGTTTATACTTTTGAAAAGTTCCAGGCATACTTGTTGGGAACCAAGGTAGTGGTCATACAAATCACGTTTCTTTGAGGTACTTAATGGCAAAAAAGGATGCCAAACCAAGGTTGATCAAATAGGTATTACTTCTGCAATAATTTGAATTTGAGGTCTAAGATAGAAAAGGTTGTGAAAATCAAGTTGCAGACCACCTATCTAGGATAGAGAGAGATCAGGACACCACAGAAAAAGTTGACATTGATGACGCTTTCCCTAATGAACAAATCCTTGATGCTGCACTTGAAAGGGTGCCTTAGTCTACGGACTTTTCCAACTTTGTGGTGAGTGATATTATTCCAGCGAATCTTTCTTTTCATCAGAAAAAGAAGTTTCTCCATGATTCCACGAGATACTTCTGGGATGTGCCATATATTTTTAGGCATTTTTCTAATAATATTATCCGAAGGTACATCCCATAAGTTGAAATGTTGAATATTCTAGAAGCCTACCATTATTCCCCAGTTAGGGGACATTATGCAGGTGGTCATATGACAAGAAAAGTGTTGTAAAGTGGCTACTAATGGCCAAACCTATTCAAGGATATATACGAATTTGTGAGAAGATGTGACTAGTATCAAAGACAAGGCTCGATCTCAAAACACCATGAGATGGCCATGGCAAAAATTATGGAGGTTGAATTATTTAACGTTTGGTGCATCGATTTCATGGGGCCTTTCATGTGTTCCTATGAGCTGAAATATATCCTGGTTGTTGTGGACTATATGTCCAAATGGGTTAAGGTTGTTGCTTTGGCTTAGAATAAAGGCAAAAGATTGGTTGCCTTTCTGAAGAAGAACATTTTCTCCAATTTTGAGGTACCAAGAACTATCATAAGCAATGGGGGATACTATTTCTGCAACAAAATGTTCCGGGATACTTTGGTAAAATATGGTGTGAAGCAACATAAGGTGGCCACTCTATATCACCCACAAACTAGTGAGCAAATGGAGATTTCAAACTGGGAAATTAAAGCAATCTTGGCCAAGAAAGTGAACGCGAGCTGGAGTGATTTGTCTCAAAAGATCAATGATGCCTTATGGGAATATTAAACATATTTCGAGACACCTATTGGGTTGTCACCATATCAGCTGGTGTATGGAAAAATATGTCATCTTCTGATTGAGGTCGAACACAAAGATTTATGGGCGCTCAAACAGTTGAATCTGAACTTGAAAGAAACATAGAGCTACAACTGGGGTAGCTGAATGACATGGATGAATTTTGTCTTAGTGCATATGAGAGAGCAGATCTATATAAAAAAAGATTAAAGAAGTACCACGATTAAAGAATTAAAAAGCTTGATTTTTAGGTAGGCAACTGGGTATCACTCTTCAACTCCAAAATCAAGCTCTTCCTAGGTAAACTCAAATCTAAGTGGTCTAACCTGTTTAAAGTCACACAACTTTACTCATCTGGATTAGTCGAACTTGAAAATAAAGAGGAAGTGTATTTAAAGTGAACAGGCAGCGAGTTAAGCAATACATTGGTCCCATGGACTCAGTAAAATTCTCAAGTACAATTTATTTGGATTAAGTGTGAGTAATCAAGTCACTGAGTTGAGCTGCGATGTTAAATCAAGCATTAGTGGGAGGAAAACCATAATGTGTTGTTTAATTATAGTTGGAAATTTTTTTTTTGTGGTGGTATTTGATGTGGTTTTTGAAGTGTGCAGGAGTAAGAATACAAAGGAAATAGGAATTGAGAAAGCTGAAGTTTTACGATGGGGACTTTGATGGATCATCACCCATCTGATGGGCCACCAATTAAGCCATCAAGGCTATGAGGAAAATCAATTATTCTGTTTAAGGCCCGTTGGAAAAAGTGATGGAACATCAAAAGTTCGATGGACCATCAACTGAACCATCAACATGGAGCCATAAACCTGAGTTAGTGAACAAGAATTGATGGACATTCTAATGGACCATCAACAAGTTGATGGACAGTTACCTCCATCATCATGACGAAGCAGAATGGTTGAGGTTCTGGTAAGGACTAAAGGAGAAACCGATAGATCATCAATTTTATCATCAACTAAACACTAGATTTTTAAAATTATCTAGTCGGGTGGCCATATGCCTGCTGAGTTATTTCGAACCAAACCAAAAGGTATTTAATAGATAATAGGAGATGATTACATGCACTATCCAATCTTTTTAACTCCTAAAACAACTTAAATTCCTCTGCATTCACTTTCTTAAAGAATATTCCTCTTCTACTAGGAATCTTCATATTCTTTTCTTCTCCTATTTAAACAACTGCTATTCTCCATTATTCTCATCAGTTTCATAAAACAAATCCTCACTTTTTGAAAGCAAGAAATAAATCAATAGTTATTTTAAAGTTTTCAAGTTCAGAGTAAAGAAGAATACTTTAAGACCAAGGTATGACTGTAACTTTTCTTCATTGTTGGGAATAATGAACATATTACGGTGAGAGTATGATAATGCTTGAAAGAATTTTTTTCTCTTTTTGTTGTTGTTATGCTACTATTAAATCAAACACTGGTAAATTTTGATTTGGGTAAAGTTTGAGTAACCCATGACCCAAATGTGGTGAAAATAGTGCTTAAATAAGCATCAATGCCATGATGACACAATACATGACAAGTGTTTGATAATTTGCCAAAAGAAAACTGAATTTGAAAAGTATGGATGACAGCCAAACCAACGGACCGTCAACCACTTGATGGACCATCTCAAAAGTTGTCAACAATGATTATCAGAAACTACTTTCTGGTCAAGCCTTGATGGACAACTTGATAGATTGTCAACCCCCTAATGGACCACCAACTTGACTTTCACCAGGTTTCTGAGAGATTGACTCTCTAGTTAAGACATAATGGTAAAGGTGATAGACTGTCATAGTCTCGGTGGACTGTTAGCCTGTCTGTCAAGTTAAATATGTGCCTTATTTCCTTTTTATTCTGATAAGCAATTGATTTTTTTTCCTTATTCAGAAAAAATGACGTAGAAACTACCTTCATGATGAGGTGGTGGTAGGCATCAATAATCAAGGGGCAGAGGTGAACTAGACCATAGTGAAGAAGCACCCACTTTCAACACTCGAGAAAGAGATAAAATGACTCAAGTACCCTTCTATTATGAAGAAAAGAGTGAGATTCAGGGTAGTATCAGTACTACTTCCACCCTCGATGAGGAAGGGGTTAACAGGTCAAACCCCGACAAAGTTGAGGCATTAAAAATTGAGGTTGCTAATGTTATTAAAAGTAAGGACCCTCAGATGTGAGAATCCACTCGATGTCAGATTAAAGGAGTACGATAGCACTTCTTTAAAGGGCTTAAACCAACAACGAATAGACTAATTAAATGACCCATCTCTAAAGAATACCAAATCATCACATCAGAACTTTATTAGTATCCAGGGCTTGAAAAGAGGTTCAATGAGTACTAGTTGGGATAGATGAGCAAATCTCTAGGTTTATACTACCCAAATATTTCACGGGAGTTCTTCACCAATTACTTGGCGCTGCTTGAGAAGGAATTCCCTGAAGGAACTAAAATAAATGACATGCCAAATAGGTCAAATGTTTTTGTGAGAGGGGTTAATATTAATATTTCTGAGTAAACTTTGAATTGGATGTTGTTTGGTCTGGACTATGAGCTACCGCCTATAATACCAGATCTTCAGCATCGTATATTAAATACAGCAGAGCAAAGGCCTTGGTTAGCTAGACTTCTAACGAACGAGGGCAATCTATCATGGTTGTCTAACTACAAGGCACACATATCTAAATCATCCCTAAGTTTTAGGGTGAAGTTTTGATCGATGATTGTAAGACTGAGGTTGATGCCGAGTAGTGGAGATGCCAATTTAGAGCTTCAAAGAGCAGTGATGGTTGCTGGTTTGATCGATAGGATAAATATTGATTTTGGTCATATCATTACAAATGAGTTATTTTTCCAAGCACATAGAACAAACGGTGCTTTACCATTCTCGTGTTTGATCATGAAACTTTGTAGGAAGGCTAATATGCCTTTACTCAGGGGAGTTGATAATGAGGTTTGGGTAAGTCACCGACAGGATATTGAGCAAACGAAGGATGAATCGAAATTTGAGATGTGGTTTCATCAGCCACCTGCCTACCAGTCATAGTCTGCTCCAGCTTCAAAGACTTTTGAGGTTCCCATAGGTATGCCACTACTGATTACTACTTATATACCAGCAAATACTTCTCCAGGATCAGTATTGGTGCCTCCGATGGGAGAAAATTTAGACACCACATTTGTCCTACCTCAATATTCTGAATATCGACTGATATAATAGAACTTTTCCAAATCTGTGATAGCCCAAAAAGAGTTTGAGAAACAGCTGAATGCTTGGGCAAAGAATTTAAAACCAAGGCAATGACCGTATTATTGCTGAAGCTCTTAAGCCCTATCAGTATATTCATACCAGATGGATGACATAGAGGAGCGTGTCAACAACCGGTTGAATTAGTAATCTATTCTATAATTTTCAAGTTTCATAGCAGAGATCAGGCAGGCATAGGATGACATCACTAAGTTTAAAACAAAACCATTGCAACCTATTTTTAATCCCGCATTGGTAATCATTGATGAAGATAAGGGCCTATTTGATTTAATAGGTAGGCTGCTAAAAGATAAAGAAAGGCAAGTTAATGAGAGTAGTGAGAAGAAATATAAAAGAAGAAAGAGGCATAGGGACAAAATAAAGGAACATGAGAAAAGCACTAAAGTAATCATTGAAGGTTGAAGAGAAAAGAAACAAAAGGGCCACTGATGAAGTAGTAGGAGTTTCAACTAGTTCAACCTCAGCACAGGGCCCATGCCATAGCCAATTTCGATTATGATACCCCTTATTGAGGAGAAAACTATTTTGAGCACCCCGACCACCATTACGGTTACTGATGTTGCACCTGAGGCCAAAGAAACCTCTCTTAATTTGACCTGCTCATAAGCCTAAGGGGATTTGTATGTATTTAACTTCCTTGTTCTATATTTTATATGTATTTAAGGATAAAGCATTTTTGGTTTGTGGGGATGGGTTCTTGTTGTGTTGTTGGTTACCACGAGGAGTTTTGTTGCCGGTGTTCTTTTCTCTCATTTTCTATCTAGGATAACTAGCATATTTTGTTGCTATTTATCATTCTTGTGCATCGTTATGTAATTTTGTTCAGTGATTATAGATATGTTGTGTTATGTTCTTTTAACGCCATTTGTATGTATGGAAAAGTAATGAATATGGTAGAATACTGTGAACTAATTGTTTATAAGAATACTTTTTTATCACTTGATATATGTTGAGCAACCATTGTGAATCTATAATTGGCATTAGGGTGTTAAGATAAAGCAAGCATGATTATGTAATATAAATGCAAGAGTTTGTAGGACAAGTATGAGTTCATTGCCTGTGCATGAGAGTATTTTGATACAGTTCTTGCATAGTGTGTATAACTAGAACTTGCCTAGTTTTATTTTTGTTTAATTTGGTATTTTATTAATAATCATAAAAAATTAATGAATCAACCCATTACGCAATTAATATCCAATTACTATTTGAGTGACCCGGTCCAACCTGGATCACTTTAAAACATAGAGAATCTGTAGGGTTTCCTAAAAAATAAACTTTCCTAATCCCTATTAGCTTCACGCACCCTCTCAAGATGAAGCTTCCCTTCTTCAACTATGAGTTTTGCCTTCTTATTCTTTGGATCATCAACCAAGTGCCTTCTTCTTTGAGACTTGCTTACTTATTCATCTTAAAAAAGTAAGTAAAACTTTCTCTATGTTGTTGAGTTTGCTTCTTGTTACTTGTCCACTGATAATAAAACTTCTGTAGCTGAGTTCACCAGTAAATAAGACCTTGACTAGCTTTGTGATTAGCTTTGAGAGAACTAATGTACTGTGTTAAGCAGCTACCTTTAAGTATATGGTACTTAATCTTCTTATGTGCTCTTATTTTCACTTTGAATTTATACCTTACTTTTTTTGTTTTGTGATGCTTATATCTGGGAGGGATGCAAATATGAGATACTTAGATCAATAAAGATACTGGTACCTTCTTCACACCCAGGTTAAGAAGCTCAAATCAATCTACAAATCCTTCCATGATGCTGAGATTCCATTTTGTTGGCCGCAGTAGACTAGACTAGCAACATGACCTTGTTTTACTATTTTTATTTCTTGTAAATATGATGCATATAAACTATGATGCCTAAGCCTTCCTTTGCCCTTTAACTTCTTATGGGTATAATTCTCAAGTAAGCATACTGCCATTTATCACGATTAATTATGGCTTTTCCTTTCTGTTATAGTTGTTCAAAACTAGTAATAATGACCTTTTCTGTGTCAATGGATACATTTGCAAGATCAGTAGCTAAATAATTCCCTTCCCTATAAATGTGTTGATATTTGACTTGCTTGTCTTGTATGTACTGCTCTATGTCCTTGACTGTGTTTGCAATACTCCACGGACACTTCTAAATTCATGTTAATATCTTCTACAAAATGAGAGAGTCCATTTGAATGATTACCTTGTCCAACTGTGATTGATTACAATGCTTTGCTGCATATAAATATGCATGTGCCTCTTCTTGTATACTATCTGGATATTGTTGTGACTCTTCTTTAGAATATAGTATACCACCCTTCCTATCCCTCAAACAGAAAGCATATGAACTTCTAACACCATCCCCACTGAATGCTTCATCTATATTGTATTTTACCTATCCTTTTTCTAGTATCTCCCACATCACTTTAGTAACTTTGATCCTGCTTTTAGAATTGGCTAATTCTTGCAAAATTTATGGCCATTCAACAGGAAAATTTTTTGTTGGTTTTCTGACCATCAATACTAACCTCAAGGTCCTTGTTATATTATAAATTATCCTCAATCCTGATGTACTCTTAATGTCATGCTTCTTTTGATTTCTTCTCCTCCATAAATCCCATAGAATAATACTAGGTAAAGGATGGAAATATAGTTGATCTCTATTTTCACCAGAATGTCCCACCATTTAAGAATAGTACCCTTTAGAGTCAAATCCTGGATAGAAATACCTGCAAAATAAGAAAAGTTAGACCAAGTCCTGTAAGCATAATATGATATTCTGAAGACATGAGTAAGTGTCTCCATTGTAGGATCCTTACAACACAAATATTTAGATAGGCCATTCATTCCCCATCTTCTAGCATAATCATCCACTGGTATTTTTCTTCTCCATCACTTTCACATAAAGAAACATATTTTAAAAGGAATCCCTTTAATCGAAATACTCCTGTAGATGTTACTCAATGGTCTTTTATTCATGATATATTACCAAGCAGTTTTCACTATAAACTCTTCATCAGCTTCTATACTTCATACAGGCCTGTCATTACCTTGTCTTTGTGGAGGATTTAATTTGGTTAAGATATGCTCAGCCATTTATTGTGCGAACATATTTGTAACCAATTATTCATCCCATCTACCATCCCTTATAACATCCTTTGCTTGCTGATACTGCCAATTCTTATCCCAATTCTCTTCTATTAAAGAATTCAAATAACCCTGACCAGTCCAACTATCTAACCATAGATCAACATTCCCTTCTCTCAGTTGCCATACTATCAAATGCTCCACCAAATCTCTATCACTTAACATCTTTTTCCATACTTGGGATCCACCAGCACGAGATTTTCATATCACCATTGATGGATGCTCTTTTTTACAGTATTTGTTAAATATATAATCTCTCTAGATGGAAGATGTTATCCTAAAAGACCACTATAACTTACAAGATAATGCCATAGAGATATCTGAAATTCTTCTAAATCCTAGTCCTCCTTCCTTTTATGGTAAGCATACATCCTACCATTTCACCCAATGTCTACCTTTTTCCCTTATTCTGCTGCTCCAAAAAAAATGAGCTAGAATCTTTTGAATAGAATTCAGCATATTTAAAAAAGGATTCATTACTATCAAAAAATTTATAGGAACACTCTGTAACACATTCTTGATCAACACTGCTCTACCTCTATATGACAAAAGTTTTCTTTTCCATGTCTGCACCTTGGTTGCTATTCAATTCATCAAATTTTGATAGTAGTCCTTCTTCTTTCTCATGTATAATATTGGACAACCAAGGTACCTAAAAGGAAATTCTTTCCTCAGAATGCCTGTATCCACTTCTGCCATAACTACTATTCCATTTGAAACCCCTTTGTAAAGATAAATAACACTCTTTTCCTTGTTTATCTACCGCCCAGATACTTCTTTATATCTATCCAAAGTATTAGTCACCAAATGAAAAGTTCTCACTTAAGATTTGCATAAAATTATCATATCATCTACAAATTATAAGTGATTTAACTTGGGACTTTCTCTTGGCAGACTAAACAACTTAAACTCCTTGTCCTGCATCAATTTTTTCAGATTTCTAGACAAAACTTCAGCTGCCATAATGAACAATGTAGGTGATAGAGGATCACCTTGCTTTAATCCTCTTGATGATTTTAAAAAGTCTTTAGTATTACCATTTAGAAGTATAAAATACCAGTTGTTCTCTAATAATCTAAAGACCATGTCAATAAGAACTTCTGAAAAGCCCATTTTCCTTAAAGAATTGGTTACAAAGAGCCATTCTACCCTATCATAAGACTTCATCATATCTAACTTCTTAAACATATTTGGTGTTTTCCCACTCTTTCTTATTTCTGAAACTATCTCCTAAACCATAATGACATTTGCAGCAATGCTTCTACCCTATACAAAACCTACTTGCTCAGGTGAATTCAATTGTGGTAGTATTCCCTTAATCCTTTCATGAATAATTCTTGAGAAAATTTTATTCACAAAATTACTAAGTGATATAGGCCTCCTATCTAAAAAAGTATTTATTATTAAATTTTTTGGTAACAATACCAAATTAGTATGTGTAATGAATTTTGTGATCTGATAACCACAAAAGAAGGAAATTACCAATTTGTGTATGTCATGCTTGATGATGTTCCATGCATCTTGATAGAAAGCTCCAGTCATACAATCAGGTCCCTCTGCACTATTTTTGTTTAATCCTATTATTGCTTCTCTTACCTCATCTTCAGCAGGAACTCTGATAATTTCCATATTTTGCTTATAAGTTACCAACCTTGGTATATTATCTGACATAGTAAAATCCTCGACATCTTCCTACTTAGAAAACTTATTTTTATAGAAATCTACTGATATATCTGCTATAGTTTATTCTTCATCTACCCATTCTCCTTCATTCTACATTCTCCTGATTGTCAATATGCTTCTTCTTCCTTTGAGAATTGTATGGAAGAACTTAGTTTTTTATTTCTCCATCCTTAAACCATTTATATCTTGCCTTCTGCCTCCATAATTCTTTCTCTCTCTTTAAATACAGATTTAACTCAGCCTGAGCTTTTCTCAGAGCTTCCCTATTTACTCCATCAGGCTCCTCTTCAAATCGCTTTTTTTTACTTTCCAAACATCTTCCAATTTTGCAATTTCTTGGATCATTTTTCCAAAATTTTGTTTACTCCATCTTGTCAATAATTATTTAACATTCTTCAATTTCTGATGAAACATAATGAATGGATTACCTTTTATCTCTGCTGTCCAATTCTTCTTTATCACTTCCAAACATGTTTCTTCTTTTAACCATAGATTCATAAATCTAAAAGATCTAATTAGTTGCTCCCTATCCATCTTAATATTAACTAACAAAGAAGCATGATCCTATCCATTTCTAGGTAAATACTCCACCTCCAAAGTCTGAAACAAGTTCTACAATCTATCATTGTATAGAACCCTATCCAACTTTTTACATATATATTCATCATCTATTCTCCTATTCCACCAAGTATAGTTACTTTCTTTAAATTGAGGTTCTTCCATATTGCACATATTTATACACTAATTAGAATCTTGAGTTTCATTTAATGTAGCTGGTAATCCCCATAATTTTTTTTCTTCATTTCATATTACATTGAAATCACTCCTATAAACAATGGCTGTTGAAAATCAACCATATCTAATAATGAATCCCATAAAACTTGCCTTTCTCTTGAGCTGCACTTTGCATACACTAATATAACTATTAAAGAAATATCAGCTTGTTGACATACTGGCTTTATTAGAAGTTATTGCTCCTTATCTTTGACTATCCTACATTCCGCACTTCCATCCATGAATGCCCATATCTTCCCTGATACATTCACCACAACATGATTCATACCCAGTCTCTTTTTGTATTCATCTATATGCTGCCTCTATTGAAAGATTTCCATAATACCTATAAAACAAAAATAGTTCCTTTTTTGCATTGTGATTAATTTGGTAAAGTCCTATTGTGTATTAACAGACCTTATATTCCATATTAATACTTTCATCATGGTTTAGTCTTAGCACTGTGACTCTTTGTATGAATTATGGCTGAACTAGCATTATTACTCTTGTTCTTCTTCTTTGATTTACCTTTCTTGGCTTTCAATGCCTCAACTTGCTTGCGGGATAAATCTGCATTCTTAGCTATTTGCTTGATGTTGTCATACAAATTATTCGTATCCAAATCTTCCTTTTTTTCATTGCAAATCCCCATTATTTTAACTTATTCAATTGCTAAGGGAGAAATCTCTTCCAATATCTTCAATTCATTTGTTTCTTCATCAAACAACTGAATTTGCGTATTACCTTCTTCCATCTGCGTCCCTTTATTACTAACCTTCTCCTGAGTTTTTGCACTTTCCTCCTGCTGAACTTGATTTTGCTGACTATCTTCTTCATTGTTCTTCTTTTCATTTGTTGCATTCATCTGTTCTTCTTCCTGTGCTCTTTGCTAAATTTCTACATCTTTACCAAAACTTTTATTCACGCAATATTTTATGCTGAGTACCTCTCCTTCCTCTTGTTTATCTTTATCACCCAATGTTTCTTTCTCTTTACTATGATCATCTTCATTTTACTAACCTTCCAAAGTGTTAAAAGAATTAGACACTTCCAAATTCTTATCATTTTTCTCATTTATTTCTCCAAGATTATGTCCATATCTGTCCCTGCTGTATTTATTCTTCCTTGTGTTCCACTATATATTGTTTATATTTCCTATTCATGTAGTGTCTTGATGTTGTTGATGCATCCTTTGTCCACTTTGATCCTTCTTTTCTTATTTTTCTCCTGTGCCTTTCTTTCTTTCTTTCTTTCTTTCTTCATTTTTCAAATAATTCTGGATGAGCGTTCCAACAACTGTCCTGATCATGCCCTTGTAAACAACACTCTTTACAATATTTTGGCATATAATCATAATAAATATGTATCCACTTGGATTTGATTTCCCTAGTAATTTCATTATCTTTATTTATTCTAATCCATTGAGGCAGCTTTGTAACCAAATCAACCTCCACTTTGACTGTTGCACAACTGGTCCTAGTATGATTTGTTTTCCATATCAATGGCGAGAGGTGTACCTATAGCTAACACAATAGAGAAAATTGCATCTATGGCAAAAAATTAGGTCAAAGATCCAACATCGAAATCCAAGCTACCGCAATAGTAGTTTCAACATCAAGCTCAAACCATGGATCCTACTTAAAAGTCCTTATTTGCCAATATCTATCCACCAAATCAATGTGAAAGAAAGATGTTGATAATAATTAAACATAATCTTCCAATGGTTCTAGCCTTATTAGAACATGTCTTTCATCCATAAATCCTATATTGCATTTCCCCTTTATTCTATACTGATTCAGAATAATTTTCCTTAATACTTCAATATGAGGTTTACAGTAAGAAAACATACCGATAATTGCATAACGTAATTTCTCCTACATGATTAAATTATGAACTTTAGATGATTTCCACATAATATTAGGTTCCCCATGCAACATTATAATAGGTTTAAGAGGAACCCTAATGTTAGAGTTATCCACCACTTTGGGCTACAAAAGATCAGCATGTTTTATTTCCTCCATACTCCATTTGTTACTATCATTTAGTGAGATAGTCCCACTAGCTATGGCGGCCATGTTGGCCAGAATTATAGAAGTCAACGGCAGCTAGGGTTTTATATTTGCCCCCTAGACTTGAATTTCTAATTACTCTAACAATATTGGTGTGGATGTTAGTTTGCAAAGAAGGGAGCTTTTTTAACCTATCATGAACTTGACCGGTTCATTCATGTTACTTTGTGGTTGATTTAATAGGATAGGATAGCAGGAATCCTTTAGTTGGTAGTCTACTTAACCATAAAAGCCCTACCAAAAAGATATAATTTCCCCTTTTTAAACCCTTTTTGAGCTTTCGCTGTTGTTTATTCAGATCCAATAATTTTGATTCACTCTCTTTAGGATGTTAGCACCTAATTTTTTCCCTAGTCTATTATTGGATATCGTGCACTTTAACTTAGGCAAAATTCCTAAGTTAAGGGTGGCTACTGTTGGGAAGTTAGCAATCTTAGGCATATTTATATGTCCAATCACCGATATTTACCCATATTTGGACTTGTTCTGAGATTAAAAAGGTGCTATTCCTTTTAAAATTGAGCTATAAGTGTGTTCCTTATCTAATGGATATGACTAGTTTGTGCATAATTAAATTTTGATAGAATTGAATGTTATTGGATGCATTAAGGAAGTATGATGATGAAGGAGCAATGAAAGTATTGTAACATGGTTTGGGAAGAAAATAAGGAAGGAGAAATATCCAAAAGTCTATTTCAGAAAGTCATCACATCACGGTGAGGGGATAATCACTAGTGCTTGTATTTTGAATCCCACCACATCGCGGTGGAGACAAAATAGGCAGTTGTTACTATCCAATACGTCATCGCAATTTCACCGCATTGTACTGAGGGTCCAATCCATAATTGTCACTAAGAAGAGTCTCAAAACGATTATAATACATCACGGAGAGAATGGTGATGGGAAGGATTTCGTGATGCGGTGAGAGGAAAAAAAGGGTTTATCCGACCCAGCTATAAAAGGAAAAGTTTACTACAATTGGGGACACTTTGGAAAGCATAAGAGAGGCAGAAAAACAACAAAATATCTCTTTTAGGGTTCTTATAAATTCTTTTGAACTTCTTTACTTCAAGATTGTTTCTTGGTATGATTAATTACATATTTTGTAGGTTGAATTCAAACATGAGTGGCTAAACTCCCTTGTTCTGGGGTTGAGTCCAAGAACATTAATTACACTTTATCGTAGTTTCTTTTTGGATTATCTTCTGGGTTGTCCTTAATTCCTTAAGCTTACAAATTTGATGAATGGATGCCATTAGAATAAATCTATATTCCTATGTGAATCCGGAATGAGAATCCTAGGATGGAACAAAGAATTGAAAGAGAAAGGTTCTTATCCTTTGATGAATTAAGGGGTTTGAATTAGCATCTAGGATAGGGATATACCTAGAAGCCTTGCTTGGTTAGATTGCAAGAAGATAACATTATGTATCTTGATAAAGTGTTGCTTCTCTTCTAGCCGTTGTAGTTGCAATAGTTATAGAAGTAGAAGATTTGAGGTCGGGAGACCAAGATCATACTGTAAACCATGCGAATCAACAACCCAAAAACAAGTTAGACTACAATAAGAATAAAGATTTGTAAGATTGTTAGAAACGCTTCAACTCTGGAATACTCAATAGTACTGTTCACAACCGTTGCTTACTTTGCTATTGTCACAAGTTGGTATTTCTTATTTATTTATAGTTTTATTAAAAACTTAAAAATCACCTCGATACTTTATAACACTTAAGACTTCCTTTTTGGAAACTAAAGTTGGTAGAATTGCTAGTTGCATAGTCTTTGTGGGAATGATATATGACTATCTAAGTCACTATATTACTTGTATAATCATGTATACTTCGTGTGCATTTGAACGCAAAAATTTTTTGGCGCCGTTTCCGGGGACTAGTATAATTAGTAATTTTTTAAATTTTTAGTTTTTGATAAAAAGTTTAAATGTTAACGACTTGATCTTAGCGGCTGAATTTTTACAGGTTTAGTTGAATACAAGACTTGCGAGAGATAGAGAGTTGGTAGCGCCTTTTTACGTACTAGAATTGGTATTTCAACAGAGGCGAAGAGCTCAGTATCCCATTCAACTAGTTCAAATGGCTGAAAGAAGAGATTCGAATGTTGTTGATCCAAACGATCCTATTGATCCAAATACCAGACATGTCCTAGCTCTGGTCATCCAAGCTGATCCTGCTCAACCAGATACTAGACCTATTCATAAGGTGGCAATCCCACTCATCAACCATGAGACTAACAGTATTCGCAATCCTAAGCAAGGTGGTCGATTTGAATTAAATCAAAATATGGTGTAGTTGCTGAATTCGGCTGGGGAATTTGCTGGATTTTCTCATGAAGACCTACAACAGCACAGACAGACCTTCCTGTAAATAAGAGATACCTACATTCCTATAGGGGTGAATACTAATTATGTTAGACTGACTATTTTCCCCTTTTCATTAATTAGGGAAGTGAAGAGGTGGTTACATGATCAACCACCAGTCTCCATTACTTCTTGGAAAGATCTAGCTCGGAAGTTCTTCATTCAATTCTTTCCATAAGGGAAGACTGTAGGATTAAGAAGTGAGATTTTGATTTTCATATAGAAAGAAGGAGAGAATCTCTACTAAGATTGGGAGAGATTGAAGAGTATGTTCAGAAATTGCCTTCACCATCATCAGTCTAATGATGTTCTTGTTCATACTTTCATTGAGGGGATAGAGAAAATACCAGATTCTCTTGGATTCAACAACAGGTGGGCAAGCTCTTGAGAAGACTTATAATGAATTGTACTTACTGCTGAATTGAATTTCACAAGTGAACGAAAAATGGAATGCTAACTCGAGGAGTGCTCCTGAAATGGTTGCAGGTGCATAAGAGGTAGATTAGTTCACTGCTCTATCAGCTCAGCTTGCAGCAATGCAAAATTAGATGCTTACTCAATTGAACAACATAAAGTTAGGGTTTTGCAAGAAGCAGCTACAACTAATGCAGTCCAACAGGTGAATTCTTTGTGTGAGGTTTGTGGAAGTAGTGAACACACGGTAGATGCTTATGCGGTTAATCAAGACTCTGTTAATTATGTAGGGAATGTGAATTGTATATGACAACAGAACTTTGGTAGCACATATAATCCCAACTAGAGGAATCATTCTAATTTCTCATGGGGTGGAAATTAGGCATAGAATAATAATCAGTATAAGGGGCCAGTGTAACAGAATCAACAGAAGGTTCAAAATAATCAAGCTACAAATCAAACAAGTAATCTAGAAAAGATGATGAAGCAACTTTTAGCTAATCAAGCACAGTTTGCATCAGAAATAAAGAGTCAATAGTTTATTACTAGAAATTTGGAGTTCCAACTCGATCAAATTTCTGGAGCACAAAAAATAAGACCTCAAGGTGGATTACCTAGAGATATTAAGGTGAATGCAAAGTAGGTAAATATAGTTACAAAAAGGAGTGGGTGGCAGTTAATGGAGGCGGTACCTGAGCAAGTTAGTCCCACAACCACTAATGATCTTAAAGCCAATAAGGAGAAAGGGGTCAAATAAAAAGCTACAGTTGATGAGATTCAAGTGAAGAAAAAGTTTATACCTTTACCCTTTTATCAAAGGAAAGGAAGTGCCAAGACGAGGCCAGTTACAAGAAGTTTTTAGATCTTCTGAAGTAGGTTCATTTAAATCTTCCTCTAGTTGATATTCTACAGAGTTTTATAATATATGCAAAATACCTCAAGCATATAGTGAAAAATAAGAAACAGTTGAAAAAGTATGCTACAATTGACTTACTGATGCATGAACATCCAAGACACAAAACAAACTACCCATGAAGCTGAAGGATCCAGATAGTTTTACTTTGTAGATTACTATTTGGCAGACCATCAGTGCTCGTGGATTGTGTGACTTGGGGGCTACCATAAATTTTATGCCCATATCTTAGTACCAAAAGATGGGTCTTGGGAGTCCAAAATCCATGTCCATTTTTTTACAGTTGGCTGATAGTTCCCTTGCTAGGCCGGATGGAATTATTAAGGATGTTTTAGTGCAAGTGGGATCGTTGATCTTTTTAATAGACTTTGTGATTCTTGACTTTAAAGTTGATGTGGTTGTTCCATTTATTTTGGGATGCCCCTTCCTAGCAACAGGGCAGTCACGATGACAATGAGAGCGCATTATAAAGTGGAGATTTTTGATGTATACAAGGCACTGAAATTATTGGCCATATATAGAGAATTTTTTCCATATCAGTTATTGACCTTTCGCCTAAGCTACATCTATTGTTGTCTAATGATCCACTAGAGCGAGCTTTGATGGATCATGATATTTATGGAGATAAAAATACACTAGAATTGGTCCAAGTCATGAATTTTACGATGGTTAAAATGAGAAAGTTGCCTTTCGAGCCATTGAATAGGCCCATTGGCCATCTCCCAAAGTTTTAATTGATGAAGCTCCAAAATTAGAGCTTAAGGTTCTTCATCATCACTTGAAATATGTTTACCTTGGCGACAATGAGATCTTACCTATTGTTTTGTCTACAGGTTTATCTGATGTGCAGGTAAGGGAAACAATGACAGTCTTGAAAACAAGAAAGAAGGCAATTGGTTGGCAGATGTCTAACATTACAGATATAAATTTAACATTATTCAAGCACAAGATATACATGGAAGATGGTTTCAAACCAAGGGTGTAGAAACAACATAGATTAAATTCGGTGATGAAGGACGTGGTGCCAAAAAAGGTCATCGAGTGGCTTGATAAAGGGATTGTTTATCCAATTTTAGACAACAAGTAGATAAGCCCAAATCACCATTGCACCAGAGGATTAAGAAAAGACCACAATTACTTGCCCATATGGCATATATGTATTCAGACACATGTCTTTTAGCCTCTGTAATGCACCTGCAATGTTATAGAGATGCATGATGGCAATTTTCTATCACACGGTTGAAGAATTTGATGAGGTATTCATGGATGACTTCTCTATTTATGGTAATTCTTTTGATGTATGCATGCAGAATCTAGATCGAGTCCTAGCTCATTGTGAAGAGATAAATCTTGTGAAGAATTGGGAAAAATGCCATTTTTTGTGAAGTAAGGAATAGTCCTTGGCCACAAAGTGTCATGTAGAGGAGTTGAAGTAGATAAAGCCAAAATTAAAGTGATTGAAATGCGGCCACATCCGATAATAGTGAAAGGAGTGCAAAGTTTCATATGTTATGCAAGCTTCTACTAGTGGTTCATTCAAGATTTTTCCAAGATTGCTAGCCCTATGTGTAAATTGTTAGAAAAAAAAGATAAATTAGATTTTGGGGCTGATTGTCAAGAAGCTTTCGAGAAGCTGAAGAAGAAACTGACTGAAATACCCATCTTGATTTATCCAGATTGGGAGTTACCATTTGAATTGATGTGTGATGCCAGTGACCTAGGCGTGGGAACAGTTTTGGGTCAGAGAGAAGACAATGTATTTCATTCTATTTATTATGCTAGTAAAGTCTTGCATGATACCCAAATAAATTACATAGTCACAAAAAAGGAAATGTTCTCATTGGTTTATGTATTCGACAAATTTTGATCATACTTGGTAGGCATAAAGCTCATTATTCACACAGACCATGCTGCTATCAAGTACTTGTTCAACAAAAAATATGCAAAACCATGGTTGATCAGGTGGATTTTACTACTTCAAGAATTTGACCTAGAAGTGCGAGACAAAAAAGAATCAGAGAATCAGGTTGCAGAACATCTGTCAAGGATAGAGAACCATGACCAGTTAGCATCTGATGTAAGTGGTTTGGAGTTGAACTAAAATGTCTTATTTGGACTTGATCTAGTTAGATAATGTGCACCTCAACTGATAGCATCAGTATAAGTTGATGGTGGCTGATGTAGACCCAAAATAAAATAAAATAAATTAAAAAATAAAACTATGTTTGTTGTGAAATTGCGGATGAGTAGTATGGATTGTAAGTGAAGTAGAAAAGAAATAGTCGAGGTCAGTAGTAGTCAAGGTCAAAAAGAGTGAGATCTGAACTTGAAGTCACTTTCCGAAAATCATTCCTAACCTAGCACTGAAGGATCATTACAAGCCATGCAAGTCCTCTTTGATATTTGCAAGTCAACCATGGAAGGCATTAGATGATAAGGCCAAGCTTATGGGTGTATATATTGTGTTTGTAACTTTTTTTGTGAGAGTGATAGTCTTAGTTTATAGTTCACGGGTTAAATGAATAAAGCGTGGTGGACTTCTTTGACTGTGAGGGCAATCTTAGCTATACTGGTTTTTACTGACTTTTGTGGGATGTTGGGTCCAAGAACATGTGTGTGCTGAATTGTAAAATAGTCCCAATTATGGATCTAGATTTGATGAGACTATACGACTAAGGTGACAATTAAGAGGTTGTGTAATGCAGCGTTCAACGGTTGAATGTCCATTATTGTTCTTACTCATGCATATTATATGGTATTGAGTTAATTGAGGACAAACAATTGTCTTAAGTTGAGGGTGTTGATGCTCCAGTTTATTTTACATCTTTTACAAGGGATAATTGTGTGTCTTTAAGAAACTACTAGTATATTTGATGTTGGTTTTACTGTATTTCAGGTTAAACACTTAGGAAAAGGAGCAACTTGGAAAAGTACAAGCTAAAGGCCCTTGACGGTCTTACTGATGGGCCGTCAACACTGTGACGAACCTTAAGGGTTTCTGTTAGCACTAACCCGAGAGGAAGAACTGGATGACTCAATTGACTCTCTAAGTGATGGACCATCAGAACACTGATGGGGTGTCAACTTGGCCATCAAAACCGAGCAGAATGCAGAGCAACTGGAATTGAGCGACAGTCTAGGAGACATACTGTCAGGGCATTGATGGACCATTAATTTGGCCATTGTACCCGAGACAAAATGTACCAAACTAAAAATCCAATTGACGATCCAAGAGACAGACCGTCAGGCCACTGACGGGGGCTATCAACTTAGCCGTCAATCATAACGCGACAACCTGCAGTTTGAATTTTAAATCCCCTTTTCCAGGAAACATTTAAATACCTAGTTTAGGGTTTAATTAGGGACATTTCAACTATTTTTAATCTACTGAACCTTTTGGTAACGTATTTTCTATCTTCTGAGAAGCAAGTTGGTGCTCTAGGAGATCTTATTATTTTTATTTTAAGATTAAGAACAATTCTTTGAATCTTTGTAAGTGATTTCGCAAATTATTTATGATAAATACAATGGTTTCTTATTCTTCTATCACGTGTGGCTAATACTCCCATAAATAGGGTTATGGGAGCCTTGGTGTGAGTTGTTGATTTGGGTTATGAGAATGCCTAAATTCTGTAGATAATTCTTTAGAATAATGACCTTTCTTTGTTGCAAACTCGAAGGGTGTGCCCAAGAACACCACTTGTTTGAGTAGAAAAGTGTGTGTTGGGAAAAGAGAAGATTCACAAGAGATTTAAGGGATTTAACCTTTAGGTTATGGATTGATTCCTTAACATGATCAACCCACTTGAGAATTTAATTGGAAATTATACAATATTATTTAAGATTGGAAGAATTAAAGGGCATCTATCTTTTAAGGTTGAAAAACAAATAGAGTTCAATTAACCTTATAATTAGATTGTCAAATTGGAATTTGGAATAGCTCACAACCCTAACCGCATTAACATCTTGGTGAACATAATCCTAGTTTAATTATTCTCATTGAATAAAACTTGCAAAAATATTCAATAGTTTGACTACAACTTGTCACAATCTATAGGAATTGTTACCAAGCAAACCCCCTTACTCCGGAACCTTTTGCAATAGTCTATTAATAATCATAACACTTAGGGGTAGTTTAGTGTGAGGTACTAAGTCAAATAATTCCGGGATAAAATAATAGTCCTGGGATAAACTTTTTAATACATTGTTTAGCTAGCAGTACTCGGGATAACTTATCACGGGACAAAAAATAGTACCGGGATAAGTTATCCCACACATTTGGTGGTATTAGTTATCCCACCCTAATTTATCCTTGGATAAAATTATAAAATGATAAAACTACCCCAAACCTTTTGATTTTTACTTTGTCATATATATATATATATATATATATATATATATGTATGTATGTATGTATGTTATATACTAGCACTGGAATCTGGAAACTATGAAGTAACCATAAGGATCAAACAAGCAATGTACTCTACTTGGTCTTCTCAAGTTATCTTTAGTTTTGGTTTTTATGCTACTCTACTTAGGGAGGTACATGGTTTTGGTAAACATTAATCCAACTATACTTTTTTTGGCTTAGTTTTATTTGATTATAAATTTTTATAAACCAAAATATTTGATTTGGTATAATTTTATTTTCAAAACTGAAGAAAAAGTGAACCAAATCGACAAATTATAGACACAATTTCTATAGTTATATACATTCTTAGTAGATAATTTTAAATATTATATATAATTTTTATCAAAATTTTATTTTTACCGTGAATTTAAGGTAACTAATGGACTTTAGGCGTTTAATCCCATTTCGTAAATAAATTTTCAGCCAAGTGTTTATGTCGCTTCTTCTTGCCACTTAAGTTTCTCACTTTCTCATCTCCAACATTAGTACATACTATTTCCACATTCAACTCTTGCTTGATGACAATATGTTTTGTGAAAAGTAGTATATACTACAATAAGTCCATGGAACCATCAAATATCAACATCAGTACAATATAATACATATTATTGAAGTGTACTGTACAACTTTAATAACCATTATTATTTAGACAAATACGTATGAATCTTATATATTGGCACATAATTGAACACATAGAAAAATCATAGGAATACAAACATAAATATAATTAACTAAAGTGAGGGGTATTCTTTTAAACAAATAATATATTTTTTCAAACAATGCACTACATATTAGTTTTAGTACCACAAACCAAACAACCACTAAAAAATAATCCCAGCATAACTTATCTCAGGTCAACTAATCCCAACCTAACTAATCCCAGCATAACTAATCCTGGTACAACTTGTCTTCAAACCAAATGACTGCTTAGTTTACACAGTATTCCCTGTGGGATTCGACCCCAGCCTAGTTGGGTTCTATATTTGACATCGACCACTTACACTTTCTAACGATAGTTGTAATTTGGGTAAATCAACACTCAGGATAAGGATTACATAACGCCATTTATAAAACCATGTAAGAATCATCCATATGCACACAACCATACATACATACATACATACATATATATATATATATATAATCATGCCAGGAAATGGATCTGGGTTTAGCATGCCTTTAAAACCATTACTTGGGTTGTGTAGCTTTGCCGTCCTGAACTGCCCAGGGGCTATATGGGTTCAGCTCCCCCTGCTGAAAGGGCCTCAGTGCGTGTAGCCTCATGACCAGGGAAGAAAACCTGGGATGACTAGTACATCCCCCAAATATAAAGTGTGAAATCATGCACATGGTAACCTTCCACAGCTTTGCTGCACACCCCGCCATTATGAACCACTTTAAACCATTACCAAACAACCAACAAATCCATTAACCATTTATTTACCAAGGCCATTGGTAGTGGTATCGTCATAGCAACTATACTTGCAAGTACTATCCATAGCCAACCATGTACAGGTTTAAGGAATTCCATGTACCCTTTTATTGAACCACTTGTGGGTTTCCCATGTACTCCACAAGCATAACAAATTTCATATCCCCCAGGGATTTACTATTTAATCCTTCCAAATGATGTACACCATTAGTAACATGTAATACAATTTAAAACCATGCCAAACATATAAAGCATTTATGTCATTTAAACCATTTAAAACATGCAAAACCATCCAAATCCATTTGGGGTTCCATTACCATACCAAACTATGATAGATTCCCAATGAAAGTTCAACAATAGAGTGAAAACATTTTTTTAGGTATTTTATCAAACATGTTAATGGCGTACATTTACCAAGACCAAAACTAATGCATAAACCACCATAATTAGTTTTACTCAAGACCTACTTGTTAAACCATAACAAACAAGTACCAATATATGCAAACCATTACAAAAAACATGTAGAAACATAGTGACACGGCCCAAAATCGAGCCATGTCAGATGGGCACTTCAATCCCACATGAAGTGGAGGTCGCCCGATAACCAATGCCAATCATCATATCAATCACATGGGTGTAGTGAATCCCGACCATATAATGAGATAGCGAGAAACAAACTATAAGTTATAACTTAAAAATGTCTAAGAACTTCATTAGATTCACCAACCATTGTGCCCGTGTCCACAGTCATCCACAATACCTCTATACAATTGAAGTTTAGAAATATATATGCCAGGGCAAGACCCCAACCATAGACAAACCAAGTGAAATGACTAAGTCTAAATATAGGGGACTAAGAAAGGTGGAATTCCGAAGAAAGGAAGCTCACCACTCAAAAGTTAATGCACGAACCGCTTCTATCACCTAATCACTACGCAGGAAGAGAAAAAGATGCAATTTGCCCCATGTCGCATGTGGACATAGCATCTGAAGATGGTTAGAGGTTAGAACGCCAGCATGTAACTGAAGGATAAGGATAAAGTAGCAGCATCATCCCACAAAAATTCAATATATATCATATTCCATCACATTCATAACCTTATCTGTACATATAGACATATCACATGCCAACCAGTCTTATCACCACTTAGGAAGCACTCATTCATCATACATACAATGGAGGACTCCAACCTTCCACACTCATAGATTCAAGCATTTCTTATTAGGAATAGGACTTTAACCATATTCACATATCATCAAGTAAGTGATTCTAAACACATATAGGTCCATTTAAGTGAGGGACTCTATCCACTCACACACATTCATTCATGCAAGTGACTCTAAGTACATGCTCACACATTAGGCAAGGGACTCTAACCTCATGCCATGTTAGAAAAGGGACCCTCACCCCAAGCCAATTTATTTGGCGAGGCACTTCGACCTCATAAAATCTCATTATACAAGAGACTTTAACCACAAGAGATTTTATTAGGCAAGGGACTTTAACCTCAAGCCACCATGACCATTATTAGTCGACATTGGTTCTCTAACCCTGTGTCCTTGTATCCACATATATCAAATTCAACACATAAGGAATTTAACCCATTTAGCTAATTCGACACCATTAATAACCATATGGTCTTCATGGGAGCCTTCACTGCTCAACCATTACAATAGGCTAATACCTTAGTTTAACTCATCATACAATTCAAATTATGGTCCTCAAGACCCTTACAAGCCATTCACACTTCATTAGCAATTCTATTCCCCAATTTAGTTCAACACACAATTCAAGTTCATTTTTATGTTAGGAACTTCAACCCCCTTGTTATTCATGAAACAATCAAGGTAACCTATTACACAATACATGGCTCATTTAACCTTCATAGTATAATTTATCAAGAATTCATACATATTGGGCCATTGCCCTAGTTCAAGATATCATCTTCATGTAACTAGACATCTTACTTAGACATTTTCACAAACACCTTTTGTACATGCCTTTACCAAGGCCAATTTCATTATAGAAATCATCAAGACTAGGGTTACTTAAGACCCCCATGTTAGACCACATACAACAAGCATTCACGTGTGAAAACTACAATCAATAACATGTATAAACATAAGTTTTAGCAAGAATCATAATTATTCAACATTAGGCAAAAAAATACTTTTCATTTGATTTCAAAACCATAATGTACACTTACTAATCCAAGTGTGATATACATGGGTTTAGAGTTATTTAGAAAGGGGAAGAGTTACATGCCTTAAATAGGACGAATCACCAAGAATATTGAATCCCCTTCGCCTCTTGAAGACCACTCTTATATAATGAGAGGGCTTATGGTTTTAAACATGGGAAATGACCACAAGGCCCTTAGTTAAAATCTTAAAATTGAACCCATCTAGGGGTACGACTAATCATATGACTCACTTAAGTAGTACCCTAGGGTATGAGTGGTACCATAACTCGTACCGTAGGCTTCTCCTAGGTTATACATGCTGTTGAGGATACCACCATACACCCATTAGTCATATCCAAAGGTTACGACTCACCCCTAATATGTATGCTTCACTCATAAAAAAATTAGTCCTTTCCAAGCTAAGACCTCACCCAATACGACTCACCTAGGTACAACTCATACCCCTAGGTACAATTGAGAGGACGGTCACTTATACCTAGGATAGTGATGACCCTCACCACACTGCCTGGGATACAAGAGGGAAGGAGAAGAAGGGTAGGACTCGTATCCAAGGGGTATGACTAAAGTCCCTAGTCATACCCACCCCTAGTGACATAATAATATAATGTTTTTTAATGTGTCTAAGTCTAGGTATTTCAATCCTCCCCTACTTGGATCATTCATCCTTGAATGAGGGGTAAGGCAAGCAATAAACATAAGACAACACATTATCATATATCAAAACGTCCTTCAAACAAGTTAGAACGAGAACACAACAAAGATATAACACATATCATGATCATTATCAGTCAATCACTCACGTCATCGTCTTTGGGATTCAAGCCCATTATTTATCAAGATACATGTTCATTTCAAAGCTTAGAGACTTAAACCCTTGCTTATCAACACTTACTCATTTTGCAATTTAGGGACTTCAACCCATTAACTCATCAAGGATATATATTCAATTCAAGGATTAGGGACTCAAACCCATCATCTACCAAAGACATGAATTAACTCAATATACTAGGGAATTAAACCCATAACAACAAAATACACATAATTTCAAACATTATGGACTTGAACCCATGGTTTAACACGACACAAATCAGTTAACATATTGGGTACTTTGACCCATCGTCTATCAAAGACATAAATCAAAGTAAGGAAATCAACACATACCTCCATCCCTAGTTTCCAAAATAGGAAATAAATGCAAATACTTGGAATTCATGTTCTATTATGCTTCCCAAGTAGCTTTCTCAGACTTTTGGTTCCTCTATAGAACCTTTACCGAAGCCACCTTTTTCATTCGCAACCGGCGAACTTGTCTATCCAAGATCATCATCGAGGTCCCTTCATAGGGTAAAAAGTAAAAAATATCAACATCCCTAAGGGAACAAACAACGAAGGATAACCCATACCATTCTGTAACATAGAGACATGGAAAACTGGGTGAATTGAGTTCATAATAGAAGGAAACTCCAAATCATAGGCAAAATTAAGAAACCTCTTCATAATCATGTAGGGACTAACATACAGGGGACGAAACTTCCTTTCTTTACCAAACCACATCACTTCCTTCTAGGGAAACACTTTTGAGAATACCTAATAACAAATGCTAAACTCTAAGTCACTAATCCTCCCATACATATAGGAATTTTGGAGACTTTGAGCATTTTTCAATCTATCATGAATCACCTTTACCTTCTCTAAGGCTTGGTGGACTAAGTCGGGGCCAAATAATTTACCCTTGCCAACTTCATACCACCCAATGGGAGATCGACATCTCCTACCATACAATGCTTCAAAAGGCGCCATGACAATACTAGAGTGGTAACTATTATTATAGGAAAACTTAATCAAAGGTAAGTGGTCATACAAACTACCACCGTAATCAATCACATAAGCCTGCAACATATCCTCTAATGTTTGGATGGTTCTTTCTACTTATCCATCTGTTTGTAGGTGAAATACGGTACTAAGGCACACTCTAGTATCTAAACCCTTTTGGAATGACTTCCAAAAGTTGGATGAAAATAGAGGACCACGATATGAAATGATAAAAATAAAATCACTATGCAATTTCATGATCTCCACAAGATACAAATTAGCATAATCTTCCGATGAGAAATTAGTCCTCACATGCAAAAAATGGGAAAACTTGGTCATTCTATAAACAATGACCCAAATAGAATTTCATTGATTCTTTGACCTAGGAAGACCGATAACGAAATCCATATTAATTGCCTCTCACTTTTATTTGGGAAACGGGATTTCTTAATACAAGCCCCCGAACCTGATGTGCTCACCTTTCACTTATTAACACACCACACACTTGTCCACAAAACTAACCACATCACACTTCATATTACCCCACCAGTAGAACTCTCTAAGATCATGATACATCTTGGTGGAACCGGAATGAATGGCATAATAGAATCCATGATCCTCAGCCATTACCCTTTCCCTTAATACATCGACGTCAGGAACACATAACCTACCTTAATGTCCCAAGATACCATCACAGAAAATCACAAAGTCCACAACTTTGTATTGACCCATATTACTCTTGATCTTGATCAATTTGGGGTCCAATGCTTGCTTTTCCTTTATCTCGACAACAAAGCATAACTGAGATACAAGAAGCAAAAATACACCACCATTCTCAGAGTCCACAAGTCAAACTCCAGGATTAGCTAAATGATGAATGTCTTTCACCAATTACCGCTTATCCTCATCTACATGGGAAAAACTCTCCATGGACAATCTACTAAAATCATCGGCAATCGTATTTGCCTTACTGGGATGGCAATAAAGACTCATATCATAGTATTTCAACAACTCGAGCCACCTTTTATGCTGAAGATTTAACTGCTTTTGGGTAACCACGTATTGGAAGCTCTTATGATCAAAAAAGATATTAACATGAACCCCATATAGATAATGTCTCCAAAACTTTAACGCAATGACCGCGGCTAACAACTCTAAGACATGAGTAGGGTAGTTCTTCTCATGAACTTCCAATTGACTAGAAGCATAGGACACCACCCTACCATGTATCATCAACACACAACCAAGATCGACACAAAAGACATCACAATAAAACTCAAAAATATCACTACCCTTGGGGAAGGTTAAAACTAGAGTTAGAGTCAATTTATCTTTCAACTTCTCAAAACTACCCTCACATGCCAGACCATAAGAACTTGACCCTCTTTTCGGTTAATTTGGTCAATGGGGCAGCTCACGAAGATATACTAGGGAAGATAAAACCTTTATCTAAGAGGTCTTTCAATTGCTCCTTAAGCTCTTTTAGATCCATCGAAGACATTCTATAAGAAGGGATAGAAATCGGATGAGTGTACAGAATAAGATTAATCCCAAAATAAATTTCCCTATCGGGAAGAACTCTAAGAAGATCATTGGGAAACACCTCGGGAAACTCATTAACCACAGGAATGGATTCTAGCGTAGGCTCTTCCAAGTTAGAGTATTTAACTCAGACCAAATGATACAAACGCCCCTTTAAAATCAAGTTTTAGGCCTTTATTTTAGAAATGAACCTTCCCTTAGGCACTAGGGAACTTCCTTCCCATATAATCATCAGCTTATTAGGAAATTTGAAGATGACCCTATTGGGTTCGACAATCTAAAGAAGGATAGCAAGAGTGCAACCAATCCATTCCCAAAATAATACCAAAATCAACTATGTCAAACTATATCAATTATACAAGAGTATCCTTACCACCAACTGATATCACACACCTCTTATAGACCCTTGTAACAACTATAGGGTCTACGACCAGGGTAGAAATAAAAAAAAGAACTGACAGATTCTCGGGACCACAATAAAGATGCACAACCACATACGGGGTCACATAAGAAAGAGAATACCATGGATCAAGAAAATAATACACATAATAGAAGAAAAGTATCAACATACCCATGACAAAATCGAGAACCACCTTAGAATCTTGGCAAGTAGCAAGTACATAAAAATGGTTTTAGTCAGCACCAATGCCAGAAATAGAAGCATTGGAAGACATAGCACCCTTCAGTGCGGGAGTAGATGTAGTAGCAATAGGGGCCCTATTAGACAAATAAGCTGCTAGAGAGGGGCACTCATACTACATATATCTAATCTGACCATAATAGAACCATCTATTTCTCCCCGTCTCACATTAACCTACATGAACCAAACATAAAATCTGTAAGAAATGCGAGGTGGATCCGATTGGGTACCACTAGCCTAGAATTGGGCACCCTATGATCGTGACCCACTACTAAGCTGAGTTCAAAAATCACCCAAAAACTTTGAGTAAGGAGAGAGTACACTATTCAAGGAGAAAGAACTCAAACTTGCCCACTTCTTTTATGCATGCTTGCCACCATCACCACCACTATGCTTAGAAGGCCTAAATTTCTTTTGTTGCCTCTCACTATGCTCGACTTGCTTATTATAAATGCATAATCAACCTAGAAATATCCATGTTCTTTATCAACAAGGCTGTCTTGCTCTCAAGACTAACTCATGGAACAATCTTGAGAGAAACTTACACATTATTGCCGTCATGCTATAAACTCTCTCGGGAGAATACCTTGATAATATATTGAATTTCAATACATACTCTTAAATGGACATCTTCTCTTGCTTTAAGTTCACAAACTCTTTCTCCTTTTCCTCTCCCAACTCCTGAGGAAATAAGTGGTCTAAGAAAGCCTCAAAGAAGTTCTTCCACATGGAGGGACTAGAATCAACGCCGCTAGACAACTCCCACCCCTCATACCATTGGTATTCTACATCCTTTAATTGGTAGGAAGCAAACTCAATGGACTCAATCATCGAAGCAGGCATAATTTAGAAGATCCTCTCTATTTCATCAATGAAGCCTTAAGGATCCTCCCTCACCTTTGTACTGGATAATATAGGAGCGCTCAAACTCATGAATAGGCTAATTCTTGTGGCCTCCAAAGGAACGGTAGACGGAGCATCACACTACACTTAAGAAGATACCAATTGAGTCAAAAGGTTGGTAGCGCGATGAAATATGTCATTGGAGGTATCCCCTTGAGGTGATGGAATAGGAGGGTCACTCAGAGTTGGGGTTGGTGGGGAAAGGTGGAAATCCACAAAGATGGTCAGATGCCATAGCCCTAACCTGGGTTCAAACTATAAAAATTAGATGAGCTTCGTCTATAGGGCCCTCAAAAGGGTTTTCCTTAGCCTCAGATCTCCTTGGAGGCGTGATCTAAAAGATAACAAGTTGAAATTAGAGAAATCCAAGACCTTAAACTCTATAGCTTGAGATTGAAACACAAGAAAGGGAAACATAACCCAAAGATATCTCATAGCTCCTCTTTAATAAGTGTGGCGTGCTTCACACCCATAAAATAAAATCTACTCGACATGGTATTTTGGACACTCAAATGACCATGAACCTAGGCTTAGATACAAACTTGAGATGACCCCAAATCAAGCCATATCGTATAGGCTCCTGTAGCCCACATGAATCGAAGGTGGCCTAATAACTCATCACAATCATCATATCAATCACATGGGTTGGGTGAATCCCAAAAATATAATGAGATAGCAAAAAGCATGGTATAAGTCATAACTTAAACATGTCTAAGCACTTCATTAGATTTACCAACTAACCAATGTACCCATGTCTACATTCATCCATGATACCACTATACAATCGAAGTTTAGAAATATACATGTCAAAACAAACCCCTAACCATAGCCAAACTAAGTCAAATGACTAAGTCTAAAGATGGGGACCAAGGATGAAGGTCTTCCAAAGAAAGGAAGCTCACCACTCCAAAGTCAACACAAAATTCAAGTTCATTTTCATGTTAGGGACTTTAAACACCTTCTTATTCATCAAACCATCAAGGTTACCAATTAAACAATAAATGGCTCAACTTACCTTCATAGTATCATTTATCAAGCATTCATACATATTGGGCCATTTCCCTAGACAAGACATTATCATCATGTAACTAGACATCTTAGACATTTTATCAAACACCTTGTGTACATGCCTTTACCAAGGTCAATTTCATGGTAGAAATCATCAAGACTAGGGATAATCTAGAGCAATGTTAGACCACACACAACAAGAATTGGCGTGTGCAAACTACCATCAATAACATGTATAACCATAAGTCTAAGCAAGAATCATCATTATCCATCATTAGGTAACAAAACCCTTTTCATATGATTTCAAAACCTTTATTCAAACTTTCTAATCCAAGTGTGATATACATGGGTTTAGAGTTATTTAGCGAGGGGAGGAGTTACATTCCTTAAAAAAGAATCTCCAAGAATATTGATTTTACTTTGCCTCTTGAAGACCACTCTTAAAACCCTAGCCTCCAATTCTTTAAAGATAAGTTTGAGAGCGTGTTTAGGGTATTGGATCCATCAAAATGGATGTTTAGGAGGATACACACACTTATATAATGAGAGGGATTATGGTTTTTTACTTGGAAAATGACCACAAGGCCCTTAGTTAAAAGTTGAAAATTGAACCCATCTAGGGGTACGATTCACGTAAGTAGTAGTACCCTAGGGTACGAGTGATACCCTGACTCTTACCCTAGGCTACTCTAACATCACACACACTATTAACGAAATTACCATACACCCATGAGTCATATCCAAAGGGTAATATTCACCCCTAACTCGTAAGCTCCACTTATAACAAAATTAGTCCACTAAAAGCTAAGACCTCACACCATACAACTCACCTAGGTATAACTTTTAACCTTAGGTACGATTAGGGGAAGGGTCACTCATACCTAGGATAATGAGTGACCCTCACCACACTGCCTAGGATACGAGAGAAAGGTGAATAAGGATACGACTCATATCTAAGGGGTATGACTCAAGACCCTAGTTGTAGCAATCCAATGACACCATAATATGAAGTTTTTCAATGGAGTTTACATATATTACATAGTTTAAACCAATACGAAACCGTATGCATCAAGACCCTCAACATATAATTCAAACACTACCATTCATAATTCATAAATTAATGTTTAAAACACAATATACATGAATTTAATTAAAGCTAAAAAGAAGGGAAGAGAATAGGCCTTATAAAAGAAGATTCCAAAGAGAAACATGACTTTTGAGTCCCTTTGAAGAACACTTGAGAAACCCTAGCCTCCAATCTTTAAGAATGAGTTTGAGAGAGTATTTAGAGTATTTCTATCCTTTAATGAGTGATATATGAGGCCACCAAGGGTTATATACCATGAGAACATAAGTTCTTTGAAATCGGAAATGTCCGGACTATCCTTGACTTAAAATTAAAACAAACCATGTCCTAGGGTACGGCTCACCTATACTTCCGTATCCTAGGGTACGAGTGGTACTACAACTCATACCCAAGACCTTGCCAAGACCCTACCTACTGGGTTCTATACGACTCAAACTTCTTTAACTCATACCTAAGGGTACCAGTAGTATACCAAATCGTATCGACTAACCATACCTTGGGAAGATTTCTCCAGACAACTGAAACAAGCACCATATGACTTGCCTTGCAGCACTCGTATATTCCTATATGACTCATACTAAGATGAGTCTTATCTTGGGAAGTAGCTACACCAGACACGCTACCTTATGCATGAGTGAACTACCAACCCTCCTCTAACTCGTATCCAAGGGTATGATTGGTACCCTTATGTCATACAAAGCCTATTAAGTCAAAAACCAAGGAAATTTTGCAAGGGTCCATTGCTTAGGGTGTTTCAGTCTCCCCCACCATGATCATTCATCATCGAATGATGAATAAGGTTAAAGGACAAGAACGAGAGAATACATTAACACCCAACAAACTTTTTTTCAACCAAAATAGGAAGCAAGGACGCACAATCAAGCTGAAAAGATCAATACATAACCCAAACACGATTTATACTAAAACATCCCCCATTTAGACCTTACACACAAATTTCCAGAACAAAGAAGCAACACGAACACTTGGACTCCATCTCTCACTCCGTATTCCAAATAATTTTCTTGGAGTTTTAGTTCCACCATGGAACCTTTACCAGAGCAACACCTTTTATTCGCAACTGGCAAACTTACCATTCTATGATCCTCACCAGGACCCCTTTAAAAAATGAGGAATTTGAGATACCAATACCACTAAAGAAACCAATAAACAAAGGACAATCCATACCCCCACACAACATAGATTACCAGATGAATGGATTCATGCAAGAGAGCAAGTCTGATTCAACTTAGAATATACCGAGATACATCACTATGAGAGCTTTAGTCTAACTATACACCACCACTTATATGTTCAAGCCTATCCAAAGCTAAAAATGAGTTAACTTAGGCCAATGAGCTCTATTACTTATATCTATCCAAAAACACTACTCCGCTTCCATCACCATTATAAAAAGAAAACCATAAGTAAAAGAAATGGGCAAACCGTGTCCAACCACTATAACCAAAACCCCCAACCTATAATTGAACACCCAAAATCTTACAACTACTAGGCCATGAAAATAATTCATTAAACTATGCCTTACCAGACCTCTCAAGTGCCCAACTTAACTTATTGGTATATCGCTTATATACTCACGGTATAATATAACCATCAAAAGATCCAGCACCTTCTATCATTTCAACAAGGATTTTTCACCACCTACTCTTTTTCTAACCATTTCTCATGACAACAACCTTACCTCACTTTCGAAAACCTAAACTTTTAGTATTCACCGTAGACTCTACCCCACTTAGAGGCTTCTACATTCCCCATTTCAACAAATTACCATACTTCCCAAATTACTACCATCCTAACATAAGAAGAGTTATTTAGGAAACTAAATTATAAAAGTTATCCGTGCCTCCCAAGGCAAGATCCCAGAGATAAAAAATGGCACTATAGGGATAAAGTACTTCACAAAAACAACCTAGACCATAATGAAGAAACATCACGACTAAACCAAACCATAAGAGGAGTCCTTAATACTAGACACTGAAAGAAACTCAACCACACATACCATGAGTATCTTAATACAAGGTCAAGGATCATATCTAGTGAACAAGGTAAAGGCAAGATGTGAACCTTAGTCATAGGTGCTATTGGAATATATGAAATACTAGTAGAGTAATCCCTTAATCAAGAGAGAAGAGTATCAATAGAATATATAACCCGACCTTTTCTTGAAGACCACCACTAAAGGAAAATTTAAGATTAACCACAAACCATCATCCCATCATATCTACAAACACAATTCCCCATTCTAATGGGTATCACCAAAGATGTACACTAGGGACACTTGGTACTCCTATACCTAGAACCTCATTCAACCAAATGCTACCTAGAGCCCAGCATAGACATGCAAAAACCATTAGAGCAAATTGACTCTAAGGTTTCCAAGTAAGTCAAAACCATTTACAATCAGACCATGGCCACCAAAGCCTTTTTATAAATCATTTGAATCCAACCAAAACCAATACATGTTCCTTTAATAATTTATGCTATGTAAAAATTTAAGAATAGTCAAACCATATGAAAAAATTATATTCAACGACAATTTCATAAATAGTTTGAGGGAATATAATTTTCAAGAACAAAACCAAGTAATTAGAGAATCCATAGTACCCCAAAATCCATTTACATTCCCATGCACCCTATAATTTTTATAAACATATATAAAGCATGAATAATGCATCAGAATCCATGGAAAATCCATGGAAAACCATTTTATTTATTCAAGTAGGAGTGAAAAGACTCCACAGAGGAATATTTAGACTGAGAGAACCTTTATCTAAGAGATCCCTAAATTGATCCTTTAAGTTCCTTTAACCCCACCAGAACCATTCTATAAACAAAGAATAGAAATTACAGAAGTGTCTAAAACAAGACCAATCCCAAACAAACCTTTCAATTAGAAAGACACGATCAGGGTCGTCAAGAATACCTCAAGAAATTCATCCACCACCAAAACCAAACTAAAGAATAACCTTGCGTGTTAGGATCTTTAACCTGGACTGACTAATGAGGACATCTCTTTGGAGACCAATCACCAAGTTCCAAGATATAACCTTTCCCTTAAAAACTCGGGTCCCAAACGAAACCATTTTCCCATTCCATAACCAACTTACCGTGAAGCCTAAGGGAAACAATTTTATGGATTTGACAATATCATGATGAATAAAATAAGTGCAACAAATCCATTCCCTTGAATGACATCAAAATCCACCATATTCGAGTCACACAAAAATCCACCAAGACCCCTTTACTACTAATCGATACCATACATACCTTATAGACTCTTTTGGTGATCGTAGAGTCACTTACCGGGGTAGAAATAGAAAAAGAAAAGAGTTTAAAGTAATCTTGAGGCTGAAATACACAACCACAAATAAGGTCGCAAAAAAGAGAGGACCTCAAACCAAGTAAACCATACATACCACAAGGAAAGGATTTTTCAATATACCAGTGTTTGTATCAAAAAATATCTGGGACTCTCGAGGAATAGTAAGAGCATTAAGACAATCCTAACCGCTGTCGAAGCCAGAGGTCATAGGCAATACTCTATTTTCCCAAGTGGCAACTCTTATGGGACATCCCCATCACATGAGACCCAACTGACCATAACTAAAATACTTATTCCTTTCTTTCTCACTACACCTATAGTGCGATTGACCACCAAATCTATAAAGAAAATGGGATGATGTGAAATGCGCCCCATTGGCTTGAGGTTGGGCACTTTGTGCCCTGGAAAAATTTACCAATTTCAAAATACCTACCTCATAATTGAATTTGGGTATACCAGACATAGAATAGGAGTTAGGACTCACCCAAATCTTTCCTGTTGGACTATTTACCGCCATATCGTTGGCCTCTACTTATGTTCAGAAGATCGATACCCCTTTACCTTGCCTATTTACCAACCTTACCTCATTACTCTCCATATAAATAGGACAGAACTGGCATGACAGAGTTGTTACTATTTAGGTCAATAGATTATTAGGATGACGAAACTCATAATTGGCAACCTCTCCTTGAGGTAACCAACTCTGACTATAACATTCTGAGATATGGTAAGTAGAGAATAGTGGGACTAAATTGGGAAAACTAGAAGCTACAAACCTTGGCTGGGTCTGTGCCCTATGATTTGTACTTGATCCATCCATGTTGTCCTCGAGTGGGACAGGCAATTTTGTATGAACTTTAAATAATCAGGAAGACATAATCCAACGAGTGAACCAAGAAAAATTCAAAGAAGTGTTCAAGACCTTAGACTCTATAGCCCAAAAGTAGAATAACCAAGAAAGTAAAACATTCCTACATGCCTCGTAGCCTCCTAATTATAAGTATGGTTCATGACACACCCTTAAATAAGACTCTACTCGACACGGCTTTGTGGATACCCCATGACACCAAAACCTAAAGCTCTAATACAAACTTGACACGACCCAAAGCATATCTTTATCGTAATGGGGAATCCCAAGCCCAACAAGGATCGAGAACTGCCTTCTTTACCTAACCCAACCACCAGACACAAACTTTGTGTTGGCTGAATTCCAAACATATAACAAGATAGTGTATCCAACCATGTGGTAACTTTGGGATAAACCTATATTCGAGACCAACCCAACCAAGTCCAATCACCCAATGACCAACTAAACTAATGCCAAAACCCATAAATCAAAACCAATAATAATAACCTAATGTATGTATATATATATATATAGATAAAACATACCTAGTTCATACCATACCCAAGTCCACAATTGTCCATACAAAGCCTCTATACCAACTAAATAGTATCTAGATGGGACATGCCCCCGACCATAGCCAAAAACCATAGTTTATGAAAGACAAGAAATATGTAAAGTAAACCACGACATGAAATAAATGCCTTCCATATTATGGAAGCTCACCCCTAATATCCAACATCGACTATCCCTAAATCTAATCACTAAGCAGGAAAAGTAGAATGGCCCATCCCTGCATAACATAGGTATACAGCTTCCCAAACACGTGTTAGTGGGTGAACACTAGCATGTACCCAGGATAAGGATAACAGAATAGCATTTATAAAACCAAGTAAAAACTATCCATTTGTACACAACCATACATATATATAAATATATATAACCATGTTGGTAAAAAGATTCAGGGTTAGCATGCCTTTACAACCTTTACTTGGGCTATGTATCTTTGCCGTCCGAAACCAACCATAGGATATATGGGTTGAGCTCCTCCTAATGAAAAGTCCCTAGTGCCTGTAGCCACATGACCAGGGAAGAAAACTTGGGATGACTAGTACATCCCCTAAGTATAAAGTGTGACATTATGCACATGGTCACTAAGACCAGACCTCACATCGACAAATATGAGTTTCCTATTTTGGTCTACCCTAGTCCTTTACCTTCTATGGCTTAGCTATATACCCCAGTATTATTTCCCAATTAAAACCATTACTAAGAAACCAACAATTCCATTGACTATTTATTAACCAAGGAAATTAGTAGTGGTATCCTTATACCACTATACTTGTAAGTACTATCCATAGCCATCCATGTATTGGTGTATGGGAATCCATGTACCCTTCCATTAAAAATATTAAACCCCTTGGGGGATACCCATATACCCCAAAAGCATAAAATATTTCATTTCCACCAAGGCTTTACCATTTAATCTTCCAAACCATGTACACCATTTATACCATTTAAAACCAATCCAAACTATTTAAGACTATGCCAAACATGGAAAGCATTTATATTATTTAAACCATTTAAACCATGTAAAACCATCCTAATCCATTTAGAGTTCCATTACCAATCCAAACCATACCATGCAAGAGTCCCACTGAAAGTTCAACAATAGAGTAAAAATATTATTTAAGGCATTTTATCAACATGTCGAGGGCGTACCTTTACTAAGACCAAAACTAATTTACAAACCACCATTAATAGGGTTACTTAAGACCCATTTCATTCTTTTAATTAGTGTTATGAAAGGTCACCAAAGGTTATATACCATGAGAAATTAAGGTCTTTGAAGTAGGAAATGTCTGGACTATCCTTGACTTAAAATTAAAATAAAGCACGTCCAGTGGTATGACTAACCTATACCATCCATATCCTAGGGTACGAGTAGTACCCTAACTCATACCCAAGATCTTCCCAAGATCCTACCTATTAGTTTCCATATGACTTGCATGTCCCTAACTCATACCTAAGGGTACGAGTGGTATACCAAATTGTATCCACCAATTGTACCTTGGGAAGATTCCATAAGACAACTCGAAAAAGCACCTTACAACTTGCCTTACACCACTTGTATGTCCTATATAACTGGTACCAAGATGAGTTGTATCTTGGGCAGTAGCTATATTAAACACACTGTCTTATGTACGACTAAACCACCAAGCCTCCCCCTAACTCATATCAAAGGGTACGATTGGTACCTTTGAGTCATACCAAGCCTAGTAAGTCCAAAACCAAGGAAATTTTATAATGGTTCAAGACTTGGGGTGTTTCAGTTAGAGTATATGGTTGTTATGTTGAATAATGACATGGATATCTACAAGTTGGTGGTTTTTAGGTAGCTGGTGAAGGATGGAAAAAAGAAGCAGATAGAGATAGGAGAGAGGTAGAATAAGAAGTTTAGATATTCAAACCTGGGCATAGGGCAGTAGAGCAATTAGAGAGATGGTAGATAGCAGAAAAAGAAGAAGAATTTTTATTTGACAACTAGTGCTCCTTATTATAAGCCTTCTGGTGATCATCGCTTTTAGACTAGCAGTGGAGCTAAGGCATAGGGTGCCCAGTCCTAGGTGAGTGGAACCCAATAAGACCTACCTTATCCTTCTTGTCAATTTTATCGACAATTATACCATCGGTAATATGAGAAGGGGAGGAATTTGTGCTTCAATTAGGGACAGCTTGGTCTTCTTTAGTGAAATTATTTTATAGCTAAGGTTTCCACTGGATCTAATAAAGTTTTGGTTGCACTTATTCAGATTCGAGACCTAAAGGCACCACTTTCGGTAATAACACTAACCAGAATCATCTCTATACACTTGCTACTCATCAGGAATCTGAGGCATCCCCTAATATTGTTACCGATATGTTATAACTCTTTTCTCTCATAAAGTTTATTATTTGCCTTATCTGGGTTCTACCCAATCTTATGTGACCCCTTATGTGGTTGTACACTTTGGTTTAGGTCTTGAAAGTATTTATGACCCCTTTTTAGTTTTTACTCCGATGGTAGATTCTATTATTGATAGAAAAGTTTATAGGGGTTGTATGGTGTCCAACTTTTATATGAAGACATTGGTGGATTTGGTAGAGCTTGATACAGTTGATTTTGATGTGAGCTTTGGGATGGATTGGCTCTATTTCTGCTACATTTCTCTAGACTATAGGACCCAAAAGGCCATTTTTCAATTTCCTAATAAACCTATGATTGAATGGGAGGGTAGTTCCTTAGTGCCCAAAGGAAGTTTTATTTCTTATCTTAAAGTCGCATATTGATTTCCAAAGAGTATCTGTATCATTTTGTTCAGGTTAAGGATTCTAATTTTGAAAGTCTTTCTTTGCAATCTATACTTGTGGTTAGTGAATTTCTTGAGTATTTTCCGATGATGTTCTTGGAATTCCTCCATATAGGGAATTATATTTTGTGGTTGATCTTCTATCAGATTCCCATCTTATTTCTATTTCTCTATATAGGATGTCTCTGGCAGAACTAAAGGAGCTAAAACAATAATTAATGGACCTTCTATAAAAGGGATTTATTCATCTTAGTGTTTCTTTATAGGTTTCTCCTATACTTTTTGTGTGAAACAAAGATGGGTTTCTTCAGATGTGTATAGACTATCTTCAGTTGAGTAAGGTTACAATTAAGAATAAGAATCATCTTCGTAGGATTAATGATCTTTTTGACTAAGTCTGGGGTGCTACTGTTTGTCTAAGATTGGCCTTCGTTCGACCTATCACTAGTGGAATATTCATAAGGTTGATATTCCTAAGATTGCTTTCCTGTCATGACCCAATTCCTCTGGTCATAAGGTGCCTACTATAACCCACTAGTTGTTAAACAAACCTGCAATATAGAATGTCTAGTAATAGACTACTCAATAATATAAGTAAAAGAATACGAAATAAATGAAATAAAGATCAATACATAATAGAATCCTAAAACCTAGTGGTATTAGTACCAGAGCTTCTAAAATAATAAGAGTACAAAAGTAAAATATCACGGGAGATCCACTGATACAACTTATCTTTGAGTACAGTGGATCTCCCTTGATATTTTACCCACTTCAAAGAAAAGGTGTATCAGTAGCGCCGGGGGGGGGGGGGTTCCAATCATACCCACAATCATAAAAAGGCGATGCGTATGTAGGAATAAATACATGGTATACAGTCAATATCAAACACTCATCATCATAACCATCTCTATCATAACTGTCATCATCAAGACCATTATTAGTGTAATCAACATCCGGCATTGCCGGGTATCAATATATCATCATAGTATCCTCCTGCCTTACCTAGTATCAATATTATCATCCCACTATCCTCCGGCCTTGCGGGGTATCAATATCATCACAACAGTTTCCTCTAGACTTGAAAGAGTATATATATATATAATCATAATCATCAATACATATATAGATATCTAACAAGTGCACAAACTCAAGTCGTGGTTAAAAGAGTATAAATTCATAAGTTTGTTGCCCAAAATAATCTTCGGGACTAAGTCATTATAAAAGTGTAGAAAGGGTCAAAATATCCCACGACTGAAATAATTGAAAGGGTCGAATCATGGAGATGACCTCTAATTATTATCCTAACCATTTCTTCACTTAATCATTATTCACTAAATAGCCGATATCTAGTATGTCATCAAGATTCACCACTATACCATAATCACCAATTAACAAATGTTCATTTCTAACCTTTATAATCTCACTATTCACCATCTAGAAAGATCACTAACTATTATTTAGATACCTTGTTTATCTATCCACTAACATCTTTTATTATATAGCATTATTAATGCACAAATCCTTGTTTAACAACTAATCGACATCATAAACTTAATCATCAATGGCAACAAATATTTACCAACACTAACCCTATCATCATCATTAGCCACGTACCATCCAGAATCGCTATCTACCATATTTCAACTAGATAAGGTTCATTAACTAGTACATTAGATTTTCATCCATAGAGTACTACAGTGACTTAATAGACAACTAGCTTCCACATAGACTAAACACTATTTAGGAAGAATAGTCATAAGATCGTATTTCAGCTGGAATCACATCAATCACAGATATTATAATCAAGAATGTACTGAATTTATGCATGCTATTATGGGTATTCAATTAGTGGAATAAGAAGAGTCGTACTGCATCTTCCTCCATCCCATACCAAAGAAATTTATTCATAAACATATATATATATATATCCATATTCTACAACCATATCCTTTACAAGGATAAACACTTCACTAATATTAACACAACATGACTTTTGGTGTAATAACATATTTGAAATAATCTCAACATAATAATCATGGCCTTAGGCCCATATACATATCTGAAACTCGTATCGATAAACATATTATTAGCTGTAGCATATCTTTAATCATCTCACATATAAGAGACATAATATCAGTAAGTAAACAATTATCTCACATCTAGGAGGCATAATATCAATAAACATATAATCATCTCTCATCTAGGAGGCATAATATCAATAAGAATATAATCATCTCACATTTAGGTAGCATAATATTAATAAGCATTTAATCATCTCATAACTTGGAGGCATAATATAAATAAGAATATAATCATCTCATATTTGTAGGTAATACATCACGACTATAAGGAATGCCACCTCTCCAGATCAATTATCATATCTAAAAAAATATTATCTCTACAGCACCAATAATCATAACTAATAGGAAAATCATCTCTGAGGACCTAGCATCATATCAAGAGAAAATAACATCTCTATAGGCCTAATATCATGTCTAAGAGGAAACATCATATCTATAGGCCTAACATCATGTATAAGAGGAAACATCTCTATAGGCCTAACATCACGTCTAAGAGAAAACAACATCTCTATAGACCTAGCATCATGTTTTAAAGGAAATAACATCTCTATAGGACCAAATATCATTATCTAGGAATAAATACATCATTATTTAATAAGCCATTAAGAAACCTTATACTAAGGTTTACTAATCTCAACTATGCCTAACATCCGCAACCAAGTCCATAAGGCTAACACAAGTCTTGGCCTAAGTAGGTCGGACAATCCCACTTTTAATCCTCAATTTCCATAATTAGACACACTATGCCAAAATAAGGCTACAAAATCTAGTTTAACTTCTAGATGACAAGTAAGCCATAACAAATTCTAAGATAGGAACATTGTCTAAAAACCTGGGCATTCATGTAAATTCTACCACAAATTATGATTTTAAGATCACTAGAATAACCCAAATAAGGTTAATCATACTAACCATAATTCCAACACATAAACCATATCCCAAACTTAACATCATGCAATATTCATGCCATAAATTAACCCAAACTTGGGAAAAGGCCATCGGGTCCAAAAAGGGTATTAAACAATTTAACTTACAGGTCAAAACCCCATCAAATCTCCAAACTTCAATATTCAATGCTAAGTTATTTTATCCATAATCAGTCGTAACATTCACATTAACACAGAATATATATAGCACATTATCTATGAAGAAGTATTGATGTGTGAGCCTATGCTAACACATTTAAAGCTTTTAACTCTAAATAATTGTAAAGTCTTGAGCAACTTTAGTCATTTTTGATTAGTTTACTTTGATTTTGCAGTAAAAATAGAGAAGAAGGGAAACCACAAATAAAGGAAGAAAAGAGCATGAGATCGGAAGCAAATAAAGAACGAAGGATGGCTGACAACATCCATGACACGCCGTCAGCCTGGTGATAGGCTTCAAGGATGCCGTCAACCTTAAATAGAAGATGGAAGTTGCAGGAAGTTTGTGACAACATGTCGTGATAAGGAGTTAAAGTTGTGATAAGGCATCAGGTTTACCGTCAATCTTAGGCAGAAATTCTAAAAATCGAAGAGGAGCTGACAACATATATGATACACCGTCAGACTCCTGATAGGACTTCATTGTCACCGTCAGCCTGAGATAGCGAAAGCCAAACTTAAAGAGAATCTGACGACGTCTGTGATAGGTCGTCAAACTCCTAATAGTCCATCACGGTCGCCATCATCTATTCTGAAGAAAATCTATAACTTTAGTTTTATTTCCTTATTTAGGGTTAACTATTTAAAGCCTTGTCTTAGGATTTTCTAAGGATCGATTGACATATCCCACAAGATAGAATATTCAATTTTTTTCTCTCTCTTTCTAAAAGACTAATATTTTGGACCTTTACCTTGTGATTCAATTCAAAGTATACTTTTGATTTTCTTTATTATTGTAAGTTAATTCTTTCAGTTATGAATTTAATTTTCATACTTGTTTCTTGCATCATGAGTGGCTAAACACCTGTAACCCGGATCATGAGATCTATGGTTAGGTCATGATAAGGTGTTAAATACTTAAGATTTAATAGGTGTTAGGACTTCTTGGTAATTCTGAGATTATCATTTATATTCGTTGGTTGCAAATAGTAGTCATATACTTTGATTTGCTTGAGAAAGAAATCATAAAAAGTAGGAAGTAAATTATCAACAGGTACTTGAAAAGGCTTCGTTTAATAATCAACACTGTAACAAGGTTGATTAACTTGAGGTAAAATCTTGACAGTGTATAGCGATTCCCTAAGTCTGAGAGGATTAGGAAATTAGATACTTGAATAGATCGAGAGACATTTGTACATATCATCGATAAAGATAGCTTGTGATCCTAACCACTATGATAGTCTTGAGTAAATTTTAGCATCTGTCATGTACCGTAAGCCCTAGTGAACATAATCCTAGTTATTTCATAAAATCTTGGTTACAAATATCAAATTCAAAGTGACAATCAATTATCTGAAAACTTAAACCCATTTCAGGGGACATTAAACTACCATTGAATTAAATTGTAAACAACTTGAGTTCACACCTTATTCTCTGTGGGATTCGACCTCAACCTAGTTGGGTTTTATATTGAAACGATCGCTTACACGAATTCAAGAGTGTAATTTGAGCGTTATCAAGTATTAACTGAAGCCTACCTTAAAGCTGAACTACAAAACCTCCTACTATTCATAAAAAAACTCATCTTCATTTAACAAGACAAAAATGCTAAGACACTATAAAAATAGTAATATACTCATCAATATGAGTCTAATGATACCTATATTGCACTATTCTGCTTTAGCTCTAAAAATGACACCAAAAACCCCAAGTGGGTCCCACTTATGGAAATACATTTCCAAGGTCAACCCAATGTTCATACATAAACAAGGAATCATACCCTCAAGAAATGGGTGAAAGCAAAGCATATTTTTGGCTAAAATCAAGCCCTAAGCTAAATTAGGGTTTTGGGTTAAAAATTAAGAAATTCATCAATAAAGTGGTGAAATCGTACCTTAATCCCGGTGAAAATCCTGATAAAAGATGTTAATCAAGCTCTAAAGATACCCATAAGACTCAATTTTGAGTTATTACTCTTATTTAGGGTTTCTAGGCCCCAAAAATAAGTCAAAATGGCCAAAATGCGGCCTATAGGGTCCTTGAATATCCCTACCAGTTTTGGAGATGCCGCAATTACCATTTAGGGGTTGCTATCACTATATCGATTACCAAACAATTTTTCACTATAGCGGTTGCTCCCTTGGGCACCAGAAGAAAGAAAAATCAAAATCTTGATTTTGACCCTTGGAACTCATTCGGGATCCAAATAGCATAATCCAATAGTGAATTTTGTGTGTAAACCAATTTCATATCCATTGGAATCATCAAAACTTTCATATGAGATGGTTTAGGGAAAAAGTGGGACCCACACCTATAGTTCTATTTTTTCATAAAATCTGCTCAATAGCCCAAAATATGTTTGGGAGCCTTGGGACCTAAACCATAGGTCTCCGTGGCTTAAAATCGGTGTTCCGGATGTGATAGAAAAGTTAAACATTCCATGCAAGATCATTTCAACCAAATGTGGATCCCACATCTATATTCTAACTTTCCAACTTTCAAACCAATAGGTCGATATGAGCTCGGGTGCATTGAGACCCTAACCAAAGTCCTAGCTGGCCTAAAATAAATATTTTGGGTTTGATAGAATAGTCAAAATTTTCATATGAGATCGTTTCATTGAAATTTTTGCCTGGTGGCTATTTGGATCCATTGAAAACTTCAAAATAAGGAATTAGCTCTAAAACCAATCGAAATGCCCGGTGACCAAATGATCGGTTCCAACAAGTCATAAATGACTTAGGAAGCTATGGAGAAGCACAAACTATGGAAATAATTAGAAATATGGAAAATGAATGAAAGGATTATTATATTTCCTAACCCGATATGACCATTATGAGTTTCTGGTTATGTCATTTGGGTTGACTAATGCCCTGTCACTTTAGTAGATCTTATGAATTGGGTGATCAAAAGCTTTTTGGACTTGTTTGTGATAGTTTTCACAGATTATATCCTTGTGTACTCTAAGAGCGAGGAGGATCATCCTAATCACCTCTGAATTATATTGTAGACACTTATAGATCAGAAGTTGTATGGTAAAATTTTAAGTATGAGTTTTAGCTGAATGTTATAAATTTTTTGGGGCATATTGCTTCTAGTGAGGGGAGAAATGTGGATCCATAGAAATTTAAGGTAGTTAAGAAGTGGCCTAGACCCACAAATCCAACCAACATTAGGAGCTTTTTTAGATTGGCTGGGTATTTAGGAGGTTTATGGAGATTTTCTCAGCTATTGCTGCTCCATTGACAAAGTTGACTTATATAAAAGGTTAAGTTTTTATGGTCTAATTCTTGTGAGTGTAGTTTTGAGAAATTGAAGGATGAGTGGACTAGATTTGACCCTGCCCAAGTGTACTGATGGGTTTGTTGTGTACTTTGATACACACCTTGTGGGACTGGATTGTGTTTTGATGCAATATGGTAAGGTTCTGGCTTATTCTTCTTTGAATCTTAAGGTCCATAAAAGGAATTATTTGACTCAAAACTTAGGGTTTGTGGTTGTGGTTTTAACTTGAAGAGTTTGTGCCATTGTCTGTGTGGGGTGTATGTGGATATCTAATCAGATCCTAAGAGTTCGCAGTATGTGTTTAAGCATAAGTAATTAAACCACATGCATAAATTGTGGCTTGAATTGCTCAAGAATTATGACATAAGCTTGTACTACGATTTAAGTAAAGCTAATGTGGTTGTTGATGCTCTTAGTAGGTTGTCTATTGGGAGCTTATATCACATTGATGAAGATAAGAGATGATTAGTGAAGGATATTCACAGGTTAGCTAACTTAGGATTCCGTCTGTTGGACTCAAAGGATGGGGGAGTGATTGTTCAAGCAATGGTTAAATCATCTCTTGGTGCTGAGGTAAAGGAGAAGTAGGTTTTGGATCCCATAACTATGCATATTAAGGTTGATGTGGGTCAACAATAAGTTATGGATTTCAAGATTAGGAGATATGTCATGTTGAGGTATCAAGGAAGATTGTGTGTTCCTGATGTTGATGGTTTGTGGGAAAGCATTCTGACTGAGGCTCATGAGTGACGTTATACAGTTCATCTGGGTTGGACTAAAATGTACCATAACTTGAAGGAAATCAACTGGTGGAATAATATGAAGAGGGATGTGGAAAATTTTATAGCTAAGTGTATAATTTGTCAGCAAGTCAAGGTTGATCACTTGATACCAGTGGTATGTCTGAAGAGATAGTGTTGCCCATATGGAAGTGGAGATGCTTAATATGGATTTAATTATGGGTCTTTCGTGGTGTTTCAATTAGTAAAATTATATTTGGGTTACTATAGATAGGATTACTAAGTCTACTCAACTCTTGCCTGTGAGGACTAACTTGTAAGGAGAGAATTATGCAAAGTTGTTCATTCAAGAGAAAGACAAATTACATGTAACGCCCATGTCCATCATTTCAAACCGAGGTACAAAAATTCTTCTTACTTCGGGTATTTATTTTAGAAAGGTTTTGGTACTTAACTGAACCTTAGCACCGCCTTCTAACCTCAAATAGATAGTCTAGCGGAGCGTTCTATTCAAACTTTGAAGGATATGCTAAGGGCCCGTGTGATTGATTTTATGGGTACTTGGGTTGATCATTTTCTCATATTGAGTTTGATTATAATAACAATTACCATTCAAACATTCAATTGGCTCTTTTTGAGGATGATCATAATATGAGGAGTACGTTTCCTATCTGGTGGGTTGAGGTAGGTGATACAAGGTTGTTTGGTCCTAAATTGTTTCACCAAGCTATGGAGAAGGTGAAAGTAATCTGGACCGAGGACAGTCCCGTTAACCCAACCAAATCACCTTATACAACCTTTGATGAGCTAAATTTCGAGCATATAACAAGATTGCGCAATGCTCTCCTGAAGACTCTGTGATAGGGTCACAACCATAACCGACCCAACCGAGTCTAGCCATGCAAAACCAACCATCCATTCCATAAAAAACCAGTCAGAAAATATTAAACATAATATGATAATCAAACCCAAAATGCAATACGATGGAACAGTGAGAAATTATGTTCGATGATGCTATCCTACCAACTTATTCCAATGCCAAGGATGACACCAATATCGATCCCGCCCATAACAACCCCCAAAAGTACCAGAAATCCTCCATCCTAAGGAATAAAAATATTCGGTTGGGATATGCCCCCAACCATTGCCAAAACTAATATTCGAAAAGAAAGTAAAATGCTAAGAATGTCCAACATGAAATGATGCCTTCCGAAAGGATGGAAGCTCAACACTTCAGTCCAATAAGTTGTCCCCGAATCAAATACTATTAAGGAAGATTCGAATGGCCGGTTCCTGCATAGCGTGGGTATACAGCTACCAGTAGATGGGTTAGTAGGTGAACACCAGCATGAAACTTAGGATAAGTATAAGTAATGACATTTATCAAACCCAAGTGAAAACTATTAAATGCAAATAACCATACATATATATAAGTGTTGGGAAAAGGGATCATGTTTAATATGCCACTAAAACCTTTACCTGGTTTGCGTAGCTTAGCCGTCCTACCACCCGTGAGCCATATGGGTTTAACTCCCCCTTCTGAAAGGGTTCTAGTTTGTGTAGCCACACGACGAGGAAATATCCCTAGGATTACTAGTAATCCCTATAATATAAACGTGACACTCACATGTGGCAATCGAAGACCCCTCATATCAACAAATATGAGTTTTTGGTTTTGATCCCCTCGAGACTGCCACCTTCCATGACTTAGCTTACACTTCCCACCATTACTGGCCAAATTAAAACCAAGTCTAAACAATCCAATTATCCTTTTATTAACCAAGGATATTCAATAAACCCGTGGTAACATCATACCACCATACTTGCAACCATTATCTATAATCAAACCATTTAGATTAAGGGGACATTTAAATGCCCTATCATTAGCCATTTTAAACCTCTTGGGAGACTACCATGTTCTCCACAAGCATAACCAATTAGCCTTAAGCCTTTTTAAACCATTTAACAACATGTATGGTTTCATGCATAAGCTGAAAACAAGCAAGAGTTCTATTAAAATAAGTCAATGCAATGAACATATCTTTATAAACATTTTATCAAACACCTTGGGGGCATAATATAACCAAAACCAAATTCCATTGCCATTAAACCATTACCACGCAATTCAATTGTACAAAGCCATCATTAATGCATAGAAAACATAATAAAAACCATAGGAAATCATAACCAAACATTTAACATCAAAACCCCCAAAATCAATAGTTAAAAGCCATAATCATGCAATAGAAAAACCATTAAATCAACTACGTAATCATGCCTTTAATTGAAATTAAAATTAGGGAAGAGAATCATACCTTAAACCAAGAAGATTGACAAAAAAAATTCAGCAAGACAAGCCCCAAAGAAATCCCTTAGTTGAAACCCTAGGACATCACCCCAAAATCTCTTGAGAGAATTATGATATGTTTAGGAATAGTATCTAAGTTTCTAAGAGTAAAATAATAGGGTAAATAACCTCCTAAGTGTATTACAAGTCGTGGGTCCTTATTAGGGTAATTAGGAAAATTTCAAGAATAACCCCGCTTAAATCCCATAAAAACCTGACACAGGGTCACGACTGACCCTATTACAAGTCATAACCTCCCTTATAGTTGACACCCACTTGATCATAGCCAAGTGTCAACCATCGATCAGAAACTGTCTAGTATATGACTCATCCACCCAAGTCGTAACCTCAGAATACGATTCGTACCCATGATCTGTATTCCTGGCAGAATGTAACACTAGGAGGATCAAACATTGTCCACCTTATGAGTCACCTATGCGACTCGTACCTAACCATACGACACTCACCCCTAAGTCATATACATTTCAGTGACTAAAACCATCCCACAACCTAGGAGTGGTCAACTTATGATAGGACTAAACCATTTGTACCCAACATACGACTCATAAACTTAATTCGTATTAGGTCTGAAGAATCTTATTCCAGGAAATTTTTCAAGGGTCCAAACCTAGGATGCTTCAGTTTCCCCTACTAGGAACATTTGTCCCCGAATGACAGATAAGGTGGGGGAAGCACACACAGAGTCATTTTCATTATCAAACAGCCATTTAACAAAGTTTGAAATCAAATAGGCAAAGACATTAATCTTTCCTTTAACAAACACAAAAAATAAAGAGGTGTTCAAGACACATACCTTCCTCACGAATCTGAGGAGGAAAAAACAAATGTGGATACTTAGACTTTATGTCCTCCTTTGCTTCCTGCATGGCCTCTTCCACCTTGTGGTTCCGCCATAGAACCTTAACCACATCCACAAAAAATATATGTTTGTAAGTATTCAGAGTCCATAAACTATCTAAAAATCATCAAAATAGTATACATAGGTTACAAGTAAACCATTGAAAATAACTCCTTAATGAAGAAGGAAAATCAAGGTTGGTGGCCACTAACTTGGCCATCTATGGGCCATAGGTAGTCCAGTGGGTTGCTCCCTTTCTTCAAAAACTCCTGAACTCTCAAGAATTCGGCCCTCTATAGCCTACTCTGTCACCTACGGAACATAGGTTCCCCTTCGTAAGTGATAGTCTTTTTCCTGCTCTTTTGAGCCTCTAGACTTCCAGTTTCTGACAGCTACTCTAACACCTATGTACCGTAGGTAGCACAAACAAGCCATAGGTGCCCACTTCTACAGAAAAAACTTCAACTTGAACTTCTTTCTTCCAGAATAGTTACAAAACCTGATTTCTTGCCAAAAAAAAAATCATATCTTACAAAACAGCCTAAGTTAGTTGCATATTTTCATTTTTTCTAAGTGTCAAAAGTTTTATAATTATTGTGTATATGGTTTTGACTGGTTTATGGCATTGAAATTATGTTATCACTTTTTCTGAGTTACATACCAGTGATTATCCCAGTGACTATCCCTGGACGCTACATTGTTTTACAATGTAGGGTCCGAAGGGTTTTCTATTACTCTTGTTCCACATTAGGTGGCTAAGTACTCTTCTGGATTTGCTGTGAAGTTGTGAGCTTCTTCTTTTGGAAAGACTGGTCATTTTACTAGTTTCATTACTATTCTAGTATTTTGGATTTCCATTTTTGTCATAGTCGGGGGCATGTCTCGACTCGGTTGGTATTAGACACAACCCCAACCAGGGCCTAGTTATGTAAGGTGACTCAAGTCCAACCAGGAAAGGAAACCACCCCCAATACCCAACCCAAACTTCTCTGTACCCTATGTTGGAAAAATTTCTAACATATAACAAAATATAATAATAATAATCTAAAGACATGAAGTAAAATCAGTAATCGTGACCAAACAACCACAACCAAATGTCCAACCAAAATCAATCCCAATCCCAATGCCAATACAAAAGCTGACACTAATGCCAACGCCACCCATGCCTATAGTAGTCACACAAAGATTCTAATCGATAACAAGGAACATCCAATCGGGATATGCCCCCGACTATATCCAAAACCAAAGTCCAAGAAATAAAAACAATGTAAAGAAGTCCATAGCATGAAATGGAGTCTTCCAAATTATGGAATCTCACCACTTCACCCCCGAATCTAAGTCACTGAGCAAGAGGATTAGTATGGTCATTTCCTGCAGGTGGGGATACAACGCCCGAAGATGGTTAGCGTGATAAATGCTAGTATGTACTCAGGAATAAGGATCAAATAATTCCATTATTTAAAACCAACGTAAAGAACCATATGTAATCACACACACATATATATACATATATACCATGTGGGGAAATGTAACTAGGTTAAGCAAGCATTTAAGCCTTTAACCTGGGTTGTGTAGCTTTGTTGTCTTAAAACCACCCACAGGCTATATGGGTTTAGCTCCCCCTGCTTAAAGGGACCCGACGTGTGTTAGCCGCATAAATCAAAGATAAACTTGAGATAACTAGTACATCTCCAAAATATAAGGGTGACATAATGCACAAGGTCACCAAGACCAAACCTCACATCGACAAACATGAATTTCAAGCTTTGGTCCCCCTGGGGCCTCCACCTTCCACGAATTTACTAACACATCCCTCTTTAATCCTATTTTTAAAACATTCACAGTTACCCAACCATTTACCAAGGTGTCTTTTTAATTAGGCATTAACCATTGGTATCGTTATTCCAAAATTAGAGCTTGAAAGTATATCCATTTATGCCATGTCAAAGCTATTAAAACAATTTTACTCAAAAGTTTAGGATTAAACCAATACAAATGGACAACAAGGCCATTCCAATCTATTTTAAACCAAACAAACCAATTTGAGTTCCATTACCATATTATGCAATGCAAAGTTTTCAGGAATAGTAAAAAAATAATTCTCATTTGGCATTTTAACAAAGATGTTGAGGGTTATAATTTCCAAAATAAAAACCATGTATCAATTGACTACTCCCATGTAACCACATATTGAAACCATAATTATAACATTAAAAAAACTACAAGTAAAACATGGGAAAACATTATCCAACTATAAACGACCAAAACTCCCAAAATCTATTTCAAAAGTAAAAAAATAAAACAATAATATCATGAAAAACCAATCATTAAAACTGTTTTTAGCTGAACTAACAATGAAGGTGGAGTAACATTCCTTCGACACCAAAGAAGACGGAGATAACCTACCCCTAGAAAGCCCTAATTGATCAGCTTGATGAAAACCTAGCCTTTTCTTAAACCAAGAGCTTGAGTGAGATTTAAGAATGTTTAGAGAGTATTGTATTGAGAATATTAGGTTAAGAGAGCCTGCAAAGGTGTTTTACATCGTGGTGTCAAAAGGGGTCAAGAGGGGAAATATCCAGAATATCCCCAACTCAAACTATAAAAATTCCTGCAAGTGGGTATTATTGGACCCCCCCAAACCCGTACCCAGTTCGTACGAGTGGTACCCTTCAATCATATCCATGATAGAAAGTTGGACTCCACATCCTATCCAATATACGACTTCCTTGTATAACTTGTATCATCACCTTACGACTATTATCCCTAAGTCATTCCTAGGCAGAACACCAAAGGCTAGATACTGGACAACATATGGTTTGGACCCTACCTCTCGTTACATCAACATACGAATCATATGGAGTCTCCTCGTACCTTGGAACAAACATGGCTAATATCACACTAACAAATATATGGCTAGGGTCCCTAGACCTATACCAATGCCATACGACTAGTAAGTAGAGTCATATGATCAATAGAAGGATTAAAACTCAAGAAATTTTCAAGGACCAAAACCTAAGGTGTTTCAATTTCCCACACTTGGGTAATTCACCATCGAATAATGGAACAAGGTAGTACAGGAATGATTTAGACCCCAACACCTAAAATCTGACCTTTAACTGAGTTAGAAAACAAAGATGCAAGGAAATCAATCTTTCGTTTAACTAAGTTAGAAAATAATGATGTTGTGAAGAACACATACCTGCAGCATCAAATTCTAAAGCAGAAAATAGGAATGGAAACTTGGAATTTATGTCCTCTACAGCTTCCCAATTAGCCTCGACCACCTTATGGTTCTTTCTAGAACCTTTACCAAGACCACATCCTTGGTCCGCAACCGACAAACAATCCGATCTAATATCTTATTGAGACATCTTCATAAGATAAAGAGTCTGAAATACTAATATCATTGATATAAATGATTTGAGACCGATCACCTATACATATTCTCAACATAGAAACATAGATCACTGGGTGAATGAAGCTCAAATTAGAAGGAAATTCCAACTCATATGCAATAGTTCCAACACTTCTCAAAATGAAGTATGCACCAATATACCAAGCACTAAGCTTTCTCTTTTTTACCACACTATATCATTACCTTTATGCGTGATACCTCAAAGAAAACCTTATCCCTAGTATCAAACTCTAACTCCATTTGTGTAACATTTGTATAGGACTTTTGCTGAATTTCGATAGCCTTAAGTCTATCCCAAATCACTGTCACCTTCTCCAAGGCTTCGTGAACCAAATCCGGGTCAAACATCATTGCCTCTCCAACCTCAAACCACCTAATAGGACATCTACACTTCCTACCATACAATGCCTCAAACATAGCCATTCCAATGCTAGAGTGGTAGGTATTATTGCAAGCAAACTCTACAAGAGAAAAATGCTCAACTTAACTACCACCATAGTTAATTGCGCAAGCATGAACCATATCCTCCAACATCTGAATGATTCTTTTTGTTTGCCCATCTGACTACTGGTGAAAAGCAATACTAAGACTCACCTTGGTCCCCAACCCCTTATAAAATGAATACCAAAAGTGAGATGAAAACTGCATCCCATAATTTAAAAAAATAGAAACAAGCACCACATGCATCTTCACAATCTCATAGAGGTACAACTTTGCATAATCCTTCATTGAGAAGTTAGTCCTCAATGGCAAAAAGTGATCCAACTTTGTTATCCTAATTGTGATAATACAAATTGAATAAATTTGGTTCTGAGTCTAAGGAAGATTGGTAATGAAATCCATGTTGATCACTTTCCACTTCCATTATAGCAACTCAACCTCTGCATATAATCCTCCAAGCCTCATGTGCTAAACTTTCAGTTGCTGACTCATTATGAACTTGGCTAAAAAATTAGCCATATTCCGCTTCATATAATTCCACCAATACATCTCCTTAATATAATGATACATTTTTATTAAACTAAGATAAATTGCATAACGCGACTCATGCACCTCAACCAAGATTCTCTCATGCAAACCATCAATATCAAGAACATATAATCTCTCTAGGTAGTGTACATTACCATCACTACTAATCTCAAAGGCCTTCACCTTATGCCAAATAACATCACCATGGATCCTTATTAATACAGGATCTAATACTCTCTTCTTCTTAATTTTAGCACTAAGAGACGACAGTGCCACTTTCTTTACAAACACATTAAAACACCCCGAAAATGGGTCCCGAGATGTCACACGGTGCCTAAGACTACGAGTAGCCATAAGGTAACCCTATAAGCCTTCTACTGAATTTAAAGCTCATAATAAAGTAAAATAGATATATAATAAAGCTAAAATACGGAATTCTATCTGAGCTAAGCTAAAATTATCTGAACATAATATCTAAAATTACCTGACTTAAAAGGATGGAAAATCAACACTGGAAATTTAAATTATATCTAACAGTCTGACAAGCCTCTACTACTAATAACTAGAGAGCTACTTAGACAAGTCCCTAACTGACTCGAGCTGATTGAAAATACTGAATTAACTACTCTAATAAGCTGAAAAACTAAATAACTAGGTCCCCAAACTTTGAGGACTCACCAACTATTGCAATGTAGATGGAGATTCTCAAAATCACTCACACTGCTAAAACTGAGCACCTGAACCTATATTAGCAGTCAAAATATAGCATATAGACGTATATATGGATCAGTACTTATGGAATATATTGAGTATAGGGGTGAAATGCATAGTAAAATAGTGAGGGAATATATATAATTTTCTTATAAATAATGCATGCAAAGTAATAATGGCACACTTTGGCTCGAGTAATTGAAAACTGTAATCATAAATCATGAATGATAAAATATACTATATGAATGTTGTGAGCCATCACACTAAGTTCTAAATGTGTTCTTGAAATACATTTTAAAATCATACATGCATAATGTAAAAGGGCTCACCTCTATATCTGAAATCTAAAAGTTGAAATCTAGTAGCTAATGACTTATATAAAATAATATCTGAATTAAATTGTGAGTCTTTAAGCTTTTCTATTATTGTTTACTCTTTTCTATAGGATGTAGGAAGGTTCTTCTAACCGATATGCACTATGTAAGCTATCATAGTGTCCAACATCTAGTTCTCTTTCGGGAAAACCTCACATTGTGGAGAGGTATCATACTCTTGCAAAAGACTATATCCTAAGCTAAGTTATCACATTTGTAATTGTCATCCATTTAGAAATGGGCATAATTTGATAATCTGTACCTATATTGGCTCGTAGTTTTGGGGCATGCAAGCATACCCAACCTGCTGCTAAATACTACTCTCTTTAATCTATATGTGCATTCTGTAGGAAATCTACTTTTAAAACTAGTATAAGGATTTACAGTGAAAACCTCATATGAATCTGTTTACTATAAATTATAGTTAAATCTGTAAAGTGGATTCCTTATCTAAGTTAAAATCAAAAGATTAAATCTTTGTTCGAATTCTAAATTGGGAAAATAATGTCAAATGCACAAAAATACGGAAGTAGACATGCAATTCAATATCTAATTCACTTGTAATCTAATAATCTTCAAATAGTAATGAGTGCGTATAAAACCTAGACTGAAATTCATATAATTTCATATAAAATTCAACTTTAAAACTAATATTTGGCACAAGGATGAAGGAATTATCTTTGTTCATAACCCACATACATTTTGTAACACCCCATATTTAAGTATATGTATTGACATATTCAAGTACATATATTGGTCTTATTTATATGGAATTATTTTTTTATTTTATTTATACCGGAGTTTGCCTGTCGATGGTTCTATGCGAAGGTTATTGAATAAGCTTTCCAACAATATAATGATTTCCAAAAACGGATAGGTTTTGATATAATCGAGCATGTTTGAAACTATAAAACGGTGGCCGGGATATTTGGGAATAGTAAATGTGCAGGAAAATTTCCTGCACACAAACTACTGAGGCCAGCCAAATTTTTGGGTCAACTTCGAACAATCATAATTCCCTTAATATAATGAACTAGGAGAGCTGCAACCTATGAAAACAAAGATCTTTGAGTCTTATTTCCAATGCAATTGGCTTCATCAAAATTCAACATCTGAGAAAGGAGTTATACTCATTTTACTTCAGCCTATCAAAATAGATTTTTAAGGACAACTTCAAACGACCATAACTCCTTGTACAGGACGAACTGGGTGGACGAATTTATATGAAATGAAAGTACTTTTAATTATCCTTCCAACGATACCAATTTCACCCAAATCTAATATTGGAGCAAAGAGTTATGGTCAATCTACTTAGCTTATCAAAACAGTCCACCAATGGACAGATTTGACATTATTTAAATTTTAAAGGCATTTTGGTCATTTCCTATTATATTGTGGACGGTAATATGAGTATATATACATGTATATGAGTTCAAAAACTCATTTTCATCATTAATCATCTAGGAAGAACAAACCCTAGCCAAATTTGACCTTTAAATTACTTTTGATTCAATCGTAGAAATTCCAAAGTAATCCTATAACTGCGTTTGTTATCTCGAGAGCTTCAAATGAAACCTATTATTTGTGCAAACAGGATTGCATAATCAAGAGGTCAATTCTAAGGTATGAATATTTTTTACCTTTGTTCTTTTTCATATGTATATGTGTGATAGAGGATTATATGTGTTGGTTGTTGAAAGAAGATAGAAACAGGGTTATGGTCTATTTTGCATGGTTTGGTTGTATTGAATTGTGGAAGGTGGATATGGTAATTGAGTTATGGAAGGTGGATATGGTGATATACTATTGAATTGATGATTATTTATGTCTATGGCACAATTTGGTTTAATGGATTGCTTGGAAGGATAAATGAATCCAAACTTGATATTGGAGGATGTTGTATGAATATGCATGGCATGTGAATGTAATTGGAGTATACATTTGGGTTAAAGTGACACCCTTTATGGTGTAATTAAGGCTTACTACTTAACCACTAGTTTGGTGATTAAATAATTGAATTGTGACATTTGGTTGCTAATACTAGATTGCTATATATGTTCATTGTAGATAAGTAATGAGAAAAGATGGGAAGTCCATTTGGGACTAGTATTGAAGGTTCACAGTCAGGTATGTAAAGCATACTCTATACCAAATCTTTTGCATAAAAGTGAACAATTGTTATATTAAGAAAGTTTTTAAAGTTATTCAATAACATGTGATCCATAATGGTTTTGTATGATGTCCTACGTTACCAATGAACTTGTTTCCACCCTACAAGATGTCAAGACATTCCAATACTTACTTGTTTTTCAAATCTTACATGTTTACTGAACTAAGGAATGTCAGAAGGTATCCAGTTACTCAAACAAGATCCATGTGCTATTAATGACTCCAAAACGTTTCATCGATATACCAATAAGTTCGTACTTCATTGTTATGGCATTGATGACTCCAAAACATTTCATTGATGTGCCAATGAGTTCTTACTTCATCATTATTACATTGATGGTCTATTTATATGTCTTTTATTAATGTATCATTGTTTTAAAGTATCAAAAATGTGGTGGCAACCGAAATAACAATCTCAAAGATTAATTGAACTAAGTGATAAAAGTTTTCTCTTATCGGGTGGTATTCCAGGGAAATAAGCCTATCATGGGTCGATCACTATTTATGTATTTATGGGTGGTATCCCAGAGGCATATGCCTATCATGGGTTGATCCCTGTTGATATGTACTGGAGGCAGCCTAATTGTCACAGTACAGTACAGTAATGATTACAAAGATGATAAGAACGAAGGTAAAGTGATTGAATAAATACAATGTATAGGTTATCACAAGTTCTAGTTAGCGTGGTCCACTCCTATTATGATTTATTCACTGGTTTCTGATTTCTGTTGAGCTCCTATATCATATGTGATTATCTATAGCTTTACATACTCAGTACATATTTTGTACTGACGTCCCCCACGGGGGACCTGCATTTCATGTTGTAGGCACAGGTACCTCAGCTCATACACCACACAAGTAGGAGCTAGGATATCCAGCTACTTTTGCTGAGCTCCAGTTTGCTTTGGGGCTTTTCATGTCATATCCAGTCACTTTTGGTATTGTATAGAAGTTAGTTATATAGAGGGGTCTGTCCCGACCTTAGTTAAACTCTGTGTATTGTCTAGAGGCTTTGTAGACCTAATGTATAGTCAAGGTGGTGTTTTGTTAATAGACGTGATGGATCCAACGGCCAAGTATTGTATATACATATATATGTGTGCTCGAGCTTATATAGGTGATTATTTTCTTTTATATACGACATGATACTATCCAAATTTTGAGTTGTCATAGAGGTATCCATGGGAAGTATAAGGTTATAAGCTAGTTCTCCAGGCCTCCTCGGTTGCAGGTGCCGGTTTGCCCCAATAGGATTTGAGGTGTGACTAAAGTGGTATTAGAGAAGTTCATCCTAGTGAGTCTACAAAGCCATGTCTATGTAGAGTCTTGTTTATCGGTGTGTCGTGCACCGCATCTATAAACAGGAGGCTATGGACATTTAGGAATTGTTTCTTTTCTTCATGTCTTAGATCATGCAATAGAGCCTATATTGTATATGAAGTCATAGTTGACGACTGAATCCGTTTGTTTCTCTTATTATAGTAATGATGCCGGTTACCAGAAGCAAGAATATCGGTAAACAAGTAGATGTGGCTGCCAGAGAGGGGACTAGGAAGTCACCCATTATACCAGCTAATCAAAGTGAGGCTCCATCTGAGCATGCATCAGAAACTTCTTCTACTTTGGAAGAAATAAGGGGGAGGAGAACTATATCCCCCTAGCCACCTATTAATGTTGCTGATCAAGATCTTAGAAATGCAGTGCAAATTTTGACTCGTATAGTTGCTAGGCAAGCTCAAGGGCAAGCCATTCCTACCACGGGTCCTAGTGGTACAGATAGGGCGGTTAGCCTTAGAATACTGGATTTTCTTAAGATAGATCCTCCCACTTTTACTGGATTAGATCTTAACGAGGACCCACAGGACTTTATTGGTAAAATTCAAAGGGCCTTGGATGTTATGCATGTAACGGGTAGAGAGCCAGTAGAGTTAACGGTGTATAGATTTAAAGGGGAGGCTATATATTGGTACAGGGACTGGAAACAATATAGGGGTATTGATGCACCCCCAGCTACTTGGAAAGAGTTCAAAGAGGCATTTCTTGATCATTATCTTCCATTTGAGATTCGTCAGGCCCGTGCAGATCAATTTTTAAATCTTCTTTAGGGGAATATGAGCGTGAGAGAGTATAGTCTCCGATTTAATTCCTTGTTGAGAAATGCTCCTAATGTTGTAGCTACTATGGATGACAGAATTCATCAATATGTGGATAGGCTGGATCCATATATGGTTACAGATTGTACTATAGCCGTTTTGAACAAAGATATAGACATAGCGAGGATCCAAGCTTTTGCATAGAAAATGGAAGATTAGAGGCAGAGGAGAAGAACACAAGAATTAAAAAGAGGATATTCCAAGAGGGCCAGATCTACAGGGCAGTTTATGGCATCCCAAGGAGGGTTCAGACCACAGTTTTCTGCTAGACCACCTAGGCCATTATCTTCTTATTATGCAGCTGGTACCCTACCACAGTTCCAAGGGACTAGAGAAAATCAATTTGGGCACAGAAGTAAGAGTCAGAGTTCGTAGACAGTGAGGTACCAAGGGCAAGGGAATATGAGCCAATCGAGACGTCCTTGAGAGCCATGCAATAAATGTGGAAGTTATCATTTAGGCACATGTCGATTAGGGACCAATGTTTAGTTTTGGTGCGGTATGTCGGGGCATATGATGACAGAATGCCCACGAAGGGGCATAGGGGGTATGACATGACCTACGGGGTCATTTGTTGCATCATCATCTTCAATGCCTTATTCAGGAAGGGGTGCACAACCAATGGGTCATGTTAGAGGTGATAGAGGAGCTATGAGTTCTAGCGAGGCTCAAAATCATATGTATGCTCTAGTGGATCGACAGAATTTAGAGGCTTCCCCAATATGGTTATGGGTACATTGTCTATCTTTTCATTCGATGTATGTGTGTTAATTGATACCGGTTCTACATTATATTATGTTACTTCATTGGTTGCTGGAAAGTTCAAAAGAATACCCGAACTGTTAGTTAAGTCATTTGAAGTGTCCACACCGGTTGGGGAATCTATTATAGCTAGAAGGGTTTACCGAAAATGCATAGTAACTATTTATGGTCGTGATACGATGGCTGAAGTTGTGGAGTTAGAAATAGTAGATTTTGAGGTTATAATGGGTATGGACTGGTCTGCGTCTTGTTATTCCACAATTGATTGCTGCATGAAAAAGGTATATTTAAATTTTCCAAATGAATCAGTCCTTGAATGGAAAGGTGAAATTGGTGCGCCAAAAGGTAGATTTATTTCTTATTATAAGGAAAGAAGAATGATTTCCAAGGGATACATATATCATTTAGTTAGAGTAAGAGACACAGAAGCAGAGCCACCAACTCTTCACGCTGTTCCGGTGGTAAATGAATTTTCTGATGTATTTCCTGAAGATCTTCCAGGTTTGCCTCCTGAATGAGAAGTAGAGTTTGGTATTGATGTAATACCAGGGACCTAACCAATCTCTATTCCTCCATATAGAATGGCCCTAGCAGAATTATGAGAATTGAAAGAGCAATTGAAATATTTGCTAGAGAAGGGATTCATAAGGCCTAGTGTGTCCTCCTGGGGAGCACCAGTGTTATTTGTGTGCAAATAGGATGGCTTGCTGAGGATGTGTATTGAATATCGGAAATTGAATAAGGTGACTATTAAGAATAAATATCATCTCCCAAGAATTGATGATTTATTTGATCAATTACAGGGTGCCAAGTGCTTTCCTAAGATTGATTTGAGGTTAGGTTACCACCAAGTGAGGGTCAAAGAGAAGGATATACCCAAGACAGCTTTCTAAACACGGTATGGTCATTATGAGTTTTTAGTTATGTCATTTGGGCTAATAAATGCACCCGCAGTTTTTATGGATTTGATGAATAGGGTGTTTAAGCCATTCCTGGATGTATTTGTGATAGTTTTTATACATGATATTCTAGTTTATTCTAGATCAGAAGAGAACCATGCCAATAAATTACGACAGGCATTGTAGACTCTTCGTGATTGTAATCTTTATGCAAAGCTCTCTAAATGTGAGTTTGGGTTAAAGTCGGGGGCATTGTTGGGTCATATTGTATCTAGTGAAGGGATAAAGGTTGATGCTCAAAAGATAGAAACTGTGAAGAACTGGCCAAGGCCCACAACACCTACAGAGATTCATAGTTTCCTCGGGTTGGCCGGTTATTATAGAAGGTTTGTTGAAGGCTTTTCTTCCATTTCAGAACCCTTAACCAAGCTAACCCATAAAGTATCCAAATTCCAATGGAATGATGCCTGTAAGAAGAGTTTTCAAGATTTAAAGAACAAGTTGATTTCTACACCCGTGTTGGTACTTCCAGAAGGCACCGAAGGGTATATAGTGTATTGTGATGCTTCCAGAATTGGTTTCGGATGTGTATTAATACAGCATGGTAAGGTAATAGCATATGCTTCTAGACAATTGCGGCCACATGAGAAAAATTATCCTACATAGGATCTTGAGCTGGCAGCAGTTATTTTTGCTTTAAAGATATGGTGCCACTACTTATATGTGGTTCATATTGATATACATACTGACATAAGAGCTTGCAATATATTTTTAATCAGAAGTATCTAAATTTAAGGCAACGGAGATGGCTTAAACTATTAAAGGACTACGATGTTGATATCTAGTACCATCCAGGGAAACCAAATATGGTATCTAATGCATTAAGTTATAAGGCTATGATGGCGCCTATAGAAAGGTAAGGGATGATTAAAGATCTTCACCAGTAAGCTAGTTTGGGAGTTCGCCTTTTTAAAACTCTGGATAAAGAGATTATCGTACGTAATGCTGTGGAATCTTCATTAGTAGCTGAAGTGAAAGAGAAGCAATATGCAGATCCTATTTTGTTACAACTTAAGGAGAATGTTTGGAGTGGTGCGACCAAGGCATTTGAGCTTATGCGAGAAGGAGTACTTCAGTGCAAAAACCAATTGTGTGTGCCGAATGTAGATGGGCTAAGAAAGAACATTATGACTGAGGCACATTGTTCAAGGTACTCCATTCATCCAGGATCAACCAAAATGTATGAAGATTTGAAAGTATTGGTGGAACGACATGAAGAAGAGCATTGCAGAATTTGTAGCTGAATGTCCAAATTATAAAAGAGTTAAAGTTGAGCACCAAAAACCCGGAGGTTATATGCAATGGATAGATCTTCCAAGCTGGAAGTGGTACATGATCAACATACATTTCATTATTGGGTTTCCTCGTACATCCCGGAAGTTTGATTCTATATAGATGATTGTCAATAGGCTTACCAAATCCGCACATTTCCTACCAGTTAGGACCACTTACACAGTTGAAGAGTATGCAAAGCTGTACATTAAAGAGATATTTCAATTACATGGAGTGCCATCTCTATTATATCAGATCGGGGAACCCAATTTACCATAAACTTTTGGAAGTCTTTGCATAGGTTTTTGGGAACACAAGTGAAGTTGAGTACATCTTTTCACCCTCAAATAGATGGACAAGTAGAACGTACCATCCAAATACTTGAAGATATACAATGAGCTTGTGTAATAGATTTTAAAGGCAACTGGGATGATCATTTACCTCTTATTGAGTTTGCCTACAATAATAGCTATCATTCAAGTATCAAAATGGCACCATATGAACCTTTATATGGAAGAAAGTGTAGATCACCAATAGGATGGTTCGAAGTTGGTGAAACTATTTTGTTCGGAGTGTATCTTGTTTATTAAACCATAGAGAAGGTTAAAGTAATTCAGCAATGACTGAAAATAGCCCAAAGTCGACACAAGTCATATGCGGATAGTAGAAGGAGAGGGCTAGAGTTTTCTATAGGTGATTGGGTATTTTTGAAGGTATCACCAATGAAAGGGGTAATGATATTTGGCAAGAAAGAGAAGTTGAGTCCACGTTATATAGGCCCGTATAAGATCACTCGAAGGTTTGGGCAAGTTGCATATGAATTAGAGCTACCGCAAGAGCTCTCATTAGTACATCCGGTATTTCATGTGTCAATGCTTTGAAAGTGCATTAGAGATCCATCACATATCACTTCTACTGAGGATGTGCAAGTTGTGGAAGATCTTACCTATGAGGAAGTGCCTATTGCTATTCTAGATCGCCAAGTTAAGAAGATGAGAAATAAAGATATAGCATCTGTGAAACTACGTTGGAGAAATCGTCAAAGGGAAGAGATTACATGGGAAGATGAGGAAGCAATGAAATCTAAGTACCCTCATTTTTTCAAAGATGAAGAGGAAGTTCAAGAAACGGAGTTAGAACATTAACAAGTAAGTTTTCTTTTTTATATATGCATAGTATTTATGTGATGATATTAATATTAATGATGGACTTGAACTTTTTTCGGTTGAATAACTACGCTAATATTCGAGGAAGAATGTCCTAAAGGGGGAAGGATGTAACACCCCATATTCAAGTATGTGTATTGGCGTATTCAAGTACGTGTATTGGTCTTATTTATGTGGAATTAATTTTTTTATTTTATTTATACCGGAGTTTGCCTGTCGATGGCTCCATGCGAAGGTTATTGAATAAGATTTCCAACGATATAAATATTTCCAAAAATGGATAGGTTTCGATATAATCGAGCACATTCAAAACTATAAAAGGGTGGCCAGAATATTTGGGAATAGTAAATGCGCAGGAAAATTTCCTGCACACAAACTACTAAGGCCACTTGACTTTTTAGGTCAGCTTCAAATGATCATAACTCCCTTAATATAATGAACTGGGAGAGATTCCTCCTATGAAAATAATTATCTTTGAGTCTTATTTCTAATGCAATTGGTTTTATCAAAATCTAACGTCTGAGTAAGGAGTTATGCTCGTTTTACTTCAGCCTATCAAAATAGATTTTTAAGGGTCAACTTCAAATGATCATAACTCCTTGTACAGGAAGAACTGAGTGGCCTACTTTATATGAAATGAAATCCCTTTAGATTATCCTTCCAACGATACCAATTTCACCTAAATCTAATATCGGAGCAAAGAGTTATGATCAATGTACTTTAGCTTATCAAAACAGTCCACCAAAGGACAGATTTTACATTATTTAAATTTTAAAGGCATTTTGATCATTTCCTATTATATTATGGATGGGAATATGTGTACATATACATGTATATGAGTTCAAAAACTCATTTTCTTCATCAATCATCGAGGAAGAATAAGCCCTAGCCAAATTTGACCTTTAAATTACTTTTGATTCAATCGTAGAAATTCCAAAGTAATCCAATAACTGCGTTTGTCATCTCGAGAGCTTCGAACGGAACCTATTATTTGTTCAAATAGGATTGCATAATAAAGAGGTGAATTCTAAGGTATGAATATTGTTTTCCTTTGTTCTTTTCCATATGTATATGTGTGATAGAGGATTATATGTATTGGTTATTATTGAAAGGTGATGGAAACATGGTTATGGATTATTTTGCATGGTTTGGTTGTATTGAATTGTGGAAGGTGGATATGGTAATTGAGTTATGAAAGGTGGATATGGTGATATACTATTGAATTGATGATTATTTATGTCTATGGCTCAATTTGGTTTAGTGGATTGGTTGGAAGGAAAAATGAATCCAAACTTGATATTGGAGGATGTTGTATGAATATGCATGGCATGCAAATGTAATTGGAGTATAAGAGGGTTAAAGTGACACCCTTTATGGTGTAATTAAGGTTAACTACTTAACCACTGGTTTGGTGAATTCAAATAACTGAATTGTGACGTTTGATTGCTAATACTAGATTGCTATATATGTTAATTGTAGATAACTAATCCGAAAAGACGGGAAGTCCATTTGGGACTAGTATTGAAGGTTGACAGTCAGGTATGTAGAACATACTCTATACCATATCTTTGGCATGAAAGTGAACAACTGTTCTATTAAGAAAGTTTCCAAAGTTATTCAATAACATGTGATCCATAATGGTTTTGTATGATGTCCTACATTACCAATGAACTTGTTTCCACCCTACAAGATGTCAAGACATTCCAATACTTACTTATTTTCCAAATCTTACATATTTATTGCACTAATGAATGTTAGAAGGTATCCGATTACTCAAACAAGATCTATGTGCTCTTAATGACTCCAAAATGTTTCATTAATAGACCAATAAATTCCTACTTCATTGTTATGGCATTGATGACTCCAAAACACTTCATTGATGTGCCAATGAGTTCTTACTTCATCGTTATTGCATTGATGGTCTATTTATATGTATCTTATTGATTTATCATTATTTCAAAGTATAAAAAATGCGGTGGTGACCTAAATAACAATCTCCAAGATTAATTGAACTAAGTGATGGAAGCTCTCTCTTATCGGGTGGTACGCTAGGGGCATAAGCCTATCATGGATCGATCCCTATTTATGTGCTTATGGGTGGTATCCCAGGGGCATAAGCCTATCATGGGTCGATCCTAGTTGATATCTACTGGAGGCAGCCTAATGGTCACAGTACAGTACAGTAATGATTACAAAGATGATAAGAACGAATGTAAAGTTATTGAATAAATACAATGTACAGGTTGTCACAAGTTCTTGTAAGTGTGGTCTACTCCTATTACGATTTATTCACTTATTTCCAATTTCTATTGAGTTCCTATGATATGTGATTATCTACAACTTTACATACTCAGTACATATTTTGTACTGACGTTCCCCACGGGCGACCTGTATTTCATGCTGCAGGCACAGGTACCTCAGCTCATACACCATACAAGTTGGAGCCAGGATATTTAGCTGCTTTTGGTGAGCTCTAGTTTGCTTTGGGGCTTTCCGTGTCATATCTAGTCACTTTTGGTATTGTATAGAAGTTAGTTATATGGCGGGGTGTGTTCCAACCTTATTTAAACTCTGTGTATTGTCTAGAGACTTTGTAGACCTAACGTATAGTCAAGGTGGTGTTTTGTTAATAGACGTGATGGCTCCAACAACCAAGTATTGTATATACATATATATGTGTGCTCGAGCTTATACAGGTGATAATTTTCTTTTATATGCGACATGATGTTGTTTGAATTTTGGATTGTCATAGAGGTATGCATTGGAAGTATAAGGTTATGTGCTGGTTCTCCGGGCCTCCTCGATTGTGGGTGCCAGTCCGCCCCAATAGGATTTGAGGCGCGACACATTTATTAATGAATGAATGAAGAAGTTTGAACTTTGAGTTCCTATTTGTGCTCTTAAAGATTGATTTTTGAATTTAATGAATAGGTAATCTTGAATTTTGTGTTATCTTGGAAAAAAAATCGTGGAATTTGGGTTTCTTAAGGATTTGAAATTGAACTTCTAGGGTTTCTTGGTGAGTAATTTTTGTGAAAAGTGAGCATATAATGCTTATAATAGACTTGATCTTTTGTAATACCTGATTTGGGGGCTTCGGAAATGACTAGGTTGCCCGTTGTAAAAATTAGTTAGAAATTGGAAACCCCAATTTTGGGCCTTATCGTGACGCGCTGCTTATCGTGGTGGCTTACTGGAAAAGGGACGATTGCAATTTTACACCATGGAGCGATGTGGCGTAATCGCATTGTGTCACTAGAAAAAGGATGGGTTCTATTTCGCACTCCACCGCAACATGGTTCTATGCTCCACAACGATTCCTAACGCGACACTAGCCAATCGCGGTGAGCTACTGGAAATGGATGAGTGCGAATTTCAAATCTACCGTGATGCGGACTAATCGTGGTGCTTCACTTAAAATCAGACAGTTGTAATTCTGCACCTCACCACGATGTGGTGCTCTACTATTTTTCACTAAAATTGCCATAATTTCTCAATCGAGTATTGGAGTAAGGTGAATTGGTATCGTTTGAAAGTTAATTCAATTTTCTACACACTTGTGGGTCTAGAGCTGGAAAATTCTACATGCATCAAGAGTTATTTATTTTTTTAAAGTTGTCCATTGACATTCTAGGAGCTAAACGGGTCTATGAAAAATACAAGGTATGACAATATCTCCCCTATGGGAACACTTATCCTCGAATGAGACAAGTTAAACTGTGAATACTGAGGAACTGAGGCTATATACTAGCATGCACAACTAAAACAAAACTGCATGACTGAATCTAAAGCATATTGAGCAGCTGAACTAATCTACGAATGCATGAATTGACATAAAGATAATCAAAGGGCTAAATATGGGATAGGAATAGAACTGAATTAAGGAAGATTATTACCTTAGGCTGAATCTGTGTTTGTGGAGAAGAAATGAGGATACTTGGTTTGCATGTCTACTTCTGCTTCCCAAGTAGCACCCTCAAAAGACTGATTTCACCATAAAACTTTGACCAAGGAAACTTCTTTGTTCCTTAGTCTATAGATCTGGTGATCAAGAATCTCTACTGGAAGTTCTTCGTATGAAAGGCTATTCTCAATATCTATGCTTTCTAGCGGGACTACAACAGCTGAATCGTCTATGTACTTATTCATTAAGGACACATGGAACACAGGATGAACTGATGATAAGTCTGCAGGTAGCTCTAGCTCATATTCTACCTTCGCCACACGATTCAATGTCCTATAGGGACCTATATATCGGGGACTAAGCTGCCCCTTTTTGCCAAACCTCTTCACCCCCCTTCATGGGTAAATCCTTCAAATAAACAAGATCATCTACTTCAAAATCAAGATCTCTCCTTATTACGTCTTCATAAGATTTCTAACACCTCTGAGATGATTTTAATCTCTCTCGAATCAACTAAACTTTCTCCATGGCCTCAAACTTCATATCTAACCCAATCGAAGTGGCCCCGCCCTCTTCAAACCAACCGACTAGTGATCTACATCTCCACCCATATAGAGCCTTAAATAAGGCCATCTGAATGCTTGAATGGTAACTGTGATTGTTGGAAAACTCAATCAACAACAAGTGGTCATCCCAACTGCCTTTGAAATGAAGAACACATGCCCTCAACATATCCTCTGTGGTCTGGATAGTCCTCTCTGCCTGACCATTCATCTATGGATGAAAAGCTGAACTGAGATGAACTTAGGTACTAAGACACTTCTAAAAGGCTTTCCAAAACTAAGAGGTAAACTAAGTACCCCTATCTGAGAAAATGGAGAAGAGTAAACTGAGTATCCCTATCAAAGAGGATAGATAGGGAATTCCACGAAATCTAACTAACTCTCTGATATACAACTTAGCATAATCTTCATCTGTGTAGGACGTGTGAAATGGAAAGAAATGGGTTGATTTGGTTAATCTTTCTACAATAACCAAAATCGAATAATACCGACGACGCGAATGGGGTAACCCTATCACAAATTCTACGTTAACCTCTTCCCATTTCTAAGTGGGAATACCAAACTTTTGTAGTGTGCCACCAGATCTTTGGAGCTCTACCTTAACCTATTGACAAGTTGAACACTGGTCTACAAATTCTGTGATATCTTTTTTCATACCACTCCACCAATATACTTTCTGCAAATCACGGTACATCTTGGTGGCTCTTGGATGAATGAAGTAACATACACCATGCACTTTTTCCATAATATGCTACCTCAAATCGTCAACACATAGAACAAACAATCTACGCTGGTATTTAAACACACCATCTCCCCTTTGGGAGAAAACTACTACCTTTTGGTCTTTAACTTAACCCTTCAGTTTGACCAAGCTAGAATCCTTATCCTGTTTCTCTTTTACTTTAGAAACATGAGAAGATTCTGAACTACTCTTAACTCACACCCAATCTAGCTAACAGATGAACTTCTCGAACTAATTCTCACTTATCACTCTCCATAAGAGCCACACTTCCTATAGACAGTCTACAAATAGTGTCTGCCACTATTTTGGCCTAGCCTGGATGATACAATACAATCATATTATAATTCTTCAACTATTCTAGCTACCTTCTCTAACAAAGATATAACTCCCTCTAAGTAAATTCATATTGCAAGCTTTTGTGATTCGTGAAAACATCAGCATGCACCCCATAAAGATAGTGCCTCCAAATTTTCAAGGAAAATAAAATAGCAGCTAACTCAAGATCATGGGTAGCATATTTCTTCTTGTGAGGCTTAAGATGTCTGAAGGCATAGGCTATAATCTTAGCTTTTTGCATCGAAACATAACCCAGACTGATTCTAGAAGCATCACATTAGATAATGAAACCATTCGTACCATCAGGTAGCGCTAAAACTAAAGCTGAAGTGAGTCGAGTCTTCAACTTTTAAAAACTCTTCTCATAGGAATATGACCACTGAAACTTAACTTTCTTCTAAGTTAATCTAGACATACGGGATTCAATAGAAGAAAAACCCATAAGAAAATATCTATAATAGCCATCATAACCCAAGAAACTTCAAACATCTGATGAAGAGATAGGTCTAGGACAGTTTTTTACTGCTTCTGTCTTTTGAAGATCAACTCTAATGCTATCACTGGAAACAATATGACCGAGGAAAGCTAATGATTTTAGCCAAAATTTATATTTTCTGAATTTGGCGAACAACTGGTAAATCTCTAAGAGTTTGCAACACAATTTTAAGGTGGTCTGCATTGTCATCCTCACTAAGAGAATAGACAAGAAAATCATAAATAAAGACTAGGACAAACATGTCTAATTACTGTTTGAACACTTCGTTCATCATTTCCATGAAGGTTGCTAGGGAATTTGTCAACTTGAAGGACATGATTGGAAACTTGAAATAACCATAATTGGTTCTGAAAGCTGTCTTTGGAATATCACATTCCCTTACTCTAAGCTAATGATAGTACGATCTAAGTTCTATCTTGGTGAAATAAATTGCACCCTGGAGTTGGTTGAATAAGTCATCAATCCTAGGAAGAGGATAATCATATTTTACTGTGGCTTTATTCACTTGACGATAGTCAATGCAAATTTATAAAGAACCATCTTTCTTTCGCACGAATAAGATGGCAGCACCCCATGGAGAGACACTAGGCCTTATGAAATCTTTATCTAAGAGGTCCTTAAGTTATTCTTTCAACTTTGTAAGCTCAGCTGGATCCATACGATATGGAGGAATATAGATGGGCTGAGTATTTGGAAGAAGGTCAATGCCGAATTCTATTTCTCTATTGTGAGGTACCATTGTCAAATATTCAAGAAAAAAATGAGAAAACTCATTGACTTAACTGTTGGAGCCTCAGACTTAGTATCTTTGACTCAAACTAGAAGATAGAAACACCCCTTTTTTATCAACTTTCTAGTTTTGAGATAGGATATGAAATAACTCTTGGGAGACACTAAAATTTAATGTATCATCTGGAAACTGAAACTTCACTACTCGAGTGAGATAATCTATAGATGGATAACAAGAATGGAGCCAATCCATGCCCAGAATAAGGTCAAAGTTGACCATGTCTATTTCTATTAAGTCAGCTAACATGATCCTATGAAGGACATCGATAGAACACTTTCTATAAATCTGTTTAGCAACAACGGACTCACCCACTGGGGTGGAAACTAAGAAGGGTTTAGAAAGCTTTTCAGCACCTATTTTAAAATTTACAGAAACTAATAGGGTCACATAAGAGAAATTTGAACATGGATCTAACAACACATAAACATAAAGGTAAAAGACACGAAGCATACTAGTAACAACATCTGGTGAACTCTCCTGCTCCTGTTGGAATGGTAAAGTATAAAATTGATTTTGGCACTGACTGCCACCGGTACTAGGCGACCTAGAGTAGCTGGTGTACTTGTAGCCTAAGTCTGGAGACTAACATCCCTGTTTTCATGCTTAGCATGCGGATACACTTTGATTCCATAACCCAACTTACCACAACCATAACAAACTCTCTATCCCAACAAATACTCACCAAGATGATTTTTACCACACTTAGCACATGGAGGATAACTGGGCTTTTCACTCACACTATTCAGAGATCTAAACATAGAAGTCTTACCCGACTACTCCTGGCTAGCTCTGGGGTGGGAGCATTAGCTGAAGATGGTTTTGGCATTGATAGGCTACCTTAAAATTGTGAATGATTTCCCCCTCCAAACTTTGTTTGGCCATAATCAAACTACCCGGTTCTAGCCTTCTTATTTCCCCCCTCTATCGTCTTCAAATTTTCTACCTTAATCTATTGAGTGCGAATTATTAGAATAGTAAGATCCATATTTCCTATAAGCATGCCGTTCTACACTCCTTGATTACCAAACCAGATACTCCATTAATAAACTTACTCATACTCATCCTAGGGTCTACAATCATATCAGGGGAATACATAGACAATTATTTGAACTTAAGGCAGTCCTCCATCATTGTCATTGAGCTCTACCTCAGGTTCACAAACTTCTCTACCTTATGTTCTCTTAATTCATCTGAAAATACCTTGTCTAAAAAAACATCCGAAAACACCTGCCAACTCATTGAAGCTGCATTCTCACCACTACCATTCTTCCACATAGTCACTCAATCATATGTTAAATCCTTCAGCCTATAGAATGCCAACTCTACACTATCTTCCTCAGCAACATACAAAATCTAGGTGATTTTTCTTATCTTATCTAAGTGAAGTTGTGGGTCCTCACCTGCTTTTGACCTAAAGAACTCAAGAGGATTCATTCTCATGAAGTAACGAATTCTAGCTACTGTTAAATCCCTATTTTGCTGAAGTAAAACTATCGCCTGATGGTTACCCTGAACATTGGCAGTCACAGCTTGGGCTAACACCTATAAGGCAGTCTAAAATTTAGTATGGGATACAGTCTTTCAGAGGGTCAACGGGCTGGGGTGGCTGGTTATCATTTCTACGTGCATTAGCTCGGCGAGAAGGCATATTCAACTTTCATATAAGAGCATGAGCTAAAACTAGATAGAGATACTGTAAGCATGATTAATCATGAAAGAAATAGATGATGTCCTAAAAACATCCCGTAGCCTCTTGCTTATAAATGTGGTGCGCTTCACACCCATGATCAAGATACTACGTAACGCAGCTTATCTTACTCCCTAGAACTCTTATATCCTTAGGATCTGATACTAGGTTTTTAACGCCCCAAAAATGGGTCCCAATACATCACAAAGTGCTAAAAAATATGAGCAGCCTCAAGCTAACCTCGTAAGCCTTCTACTGAATTTGAAGATCATAATAAAGAAATATAACTATATAATCAAAGCTAAATTGTAGAATTCTATCTGAGCTGAGGTGAAATTGTCTAAACATGATATCTAAAAATACTTGACTTAAAAGGTTTTACAATCAATACGAGAAATCTAAATTATATTTAGCAGTCTGACAATCCTCTACTACTAGTAACTAGAGAGACACTGGGACAAGTCCTTAGCTGACTCAAACTACCTGAAAATACTGAATCAACTACTCTAATAAGTGAGAAATTGATTATCTAGGTCCCTAAACTATGAGGACTCATCAACTGTCGGGATGTAGATGGAGATGCTTAAAATCACTCACGTAGTTGAAATTGAGCACTTGAACCTACATTATGAGACAATGTGGCACATAGACATATATGTGGATCAATACTTTTGGAATGTGCTAACTATAGAGGTGAAATGCAAAGTAAAATAGTGAGGGAATACCTATGTCTTTCTCATAAATAATTCATGCTAAGTAATAATGGATCACATTGGCTGGAGTAATTGAAAATTGTACTCATAAATCATGAATGGTAAAACATACTATACGAATACTGTGAGCCATCACCCTTATTTCTAAATCTGTGCTAGAAATCCACTGTGAAATCATACATTCTAAATATCGAAGGGCTCACCTCTGTATCTAAAATCTAAAAGCTGAAATCTTGTAGCTAATGAATTTTATAAAACAATATCCAAATAAAATCTTGAGCCTTTACAGTTAGTTTCTAAAATCTTTTCTAATATTCTTTACTCTTTTTTGAAGGCTGTAGGGAGGTTCTTCTTACTTACATTCACTATGTGAGCTATCATACTGTCCAATGTCTAGTTCTCTTATAGGAAAACATCATGTTGGTGAGAGGTGTCATACTCTTGCCATGGAGTATAACCTAATCTAAGTGATCACATCTATAACTGTCATCCATATATAAATGGGAATAGTTTGATAATCTATACCTGTGTTGGCTCATAGTTCTGGGGCATGTAAACATAGCCAAATCGGTTCTAAATACTACTCCCTTTATTTTGTATGCTCATTATGTATGAAATTCACTTTTAAAACTAGGATAATAGTTTACAATTAAAACCTCTTGTAAATCGATTTAGTATAAACTATAGTTAAATCTATAAAGTGGATTCCATATCTAAGCTGAGGTCAAAAGATCAAATCTTGTTTAAATTCTGAGTATAACTAATCATGGGATGCTTAAAAGCATAATATTCTTGAAATATCAACATTCAAACTTCGGTTAATAACCTATGCATCAATTTCATGTCAAATTATTATAAAGTACATGCTTAGTAATGAAAGTATTGATAATTCAATTCTAAATCTGGAAAATAATGTAAAATGCCTAAAATAAGGAAGTAGACATGCAATTCAACATCTAATTCACTTGTAATCTCATAATATTCAAATAGTAATTAGTAGGTATAAACCCTAGACTGAAATTCATATAATTTCATATAAAATTCAACTTTAGAACTAATTTTTGGCACAAGGATGAAAGAAGTATCCTTGTTCATAACACCACATACCTTTATTAATTAATAGATGAAGAAGCTTGAACTTTGAGTCCCTATTTATACTCTTGAAGATTGATTCTTGAAGTTCATTAATTGGAAATCTTAAATTTTAGGTTATCGATGAAAAAGAAGGGTGGAATTTGGGTTTCTTGAGGATTTAAATTGAAGTTCTAGGGTTTCTTGTAGAGTAATTTTTGTGAAAAGTGAGCATATAATGCTTAGAATAAGCTTGATCTTGTGTTTTACACGATTTGGGGTCTTGGGAAATGACTAGGTTGCCCCTTGTAAAAATTAGTTCGGAACTGGAAACCACAATTTTAGGCCTTAGCACGATGAGCTACTTATCAAGGTCACTTACTGGAAAAGGGATGATTGTGATTTTGCACCATGGCGCGACATGGCATAATTACGTTGCATCACTGCAAAAAGGATGGATGCCATTTTTCACTCCACCGCAATGCGGTGCTATTCTCTTCCGCGATTCCTAGCAGGATACTGGCGAATCACGATGAACTACTAGAAAAACACGAGTAGGAATTTGTACTCCACCGCGACATGGGCTAATCGTGGTGCTTTACTAAAAATCAGACAATTGTGATTCTACACCTCATGGGATGCAGTGCTATTGTGGTGTTCTACTATTTTTCAGTAAAATCTCCATAATTTCTCAAACGAGTATCGTATTAAGGATAAATTTCTATCGTTGGAAAGGTAATGAAGTTATCTACACACTAGTGAGTCTAGAGATTTAAAATTCTACACATATTAAGAGTTATTCATTTTTTAAAGTTGTCCCTTGACACACTAGGAACTAAAATAGACTCAGAAAAATACGGGGTATCACACACACTACCATTCTCAGAGTCCAAGAGATGAATTCCAAGGTTAGACAAATGGTGAATATCCTTCACCAATCCCCACTCTTCTTATCCACATGAGATAGACTCCCAATGGATAACCTGCTAAGAGTATCAGCAACAACATTAGCTTTACCTAGATGGTAGTGAAGACTCACGTCATAATCCTTGAGCAACTCAAGCTATATACTTTGCCAAAGCTTAATCTCTTTCTGAGTAAACACATATTGCAGGATCTCATTATCAGAAAAGATGTTCATATGCACTCTATACAAATAGTGATGGTAGATTTTCAATGTGAACACCATAGCTAAAACTTCCTAATCATGAGTCAAATAATTCTTCTTATACACCTTTAACTGCCTAGAGGCATAACTATCACCCTACTATGCCACATCAGAATAGAACCATACCACACACGGACTGCATCACAAAAGAGCACAAACTCTTTAGTGCCATCAGACAAAGTCAAAATTAGAGCCTATGTTAGCTTATTCTTTAAATTCTCAAAACTAACCTCAAAAGCATCATACCAAAAGACCCTTACCTTTCTCTAAGTCAACTTACTCAATAGGGAGGCTATAGAAGTAAAACTCTCTACCAACCTCCTGTAGTAACTAGCTAAACCCAAGTAGTTTCATACATTGGCTGGATTCCTAGGTATACGCTACTTCTTAACCACTAAAACCTTCTATAGACCTACTATGATCCCTTCACTTGAAAAGATATGACCCAAAAAATTTATTACGTTCAATAAAAATTCATATTTCAAAAACTTTTCATACAATTTCTGCTCTTTCAAGGTCTGGAACACCACATGGAGATAATCAACTCAATCTACCTCACTCTTAGAGTACACTAGAATATCATCTATTAACAAAATAATGAATAAAACTAGAAACTAATAGAAAACCCTATTCATCAAATCCATGAATGTCGTTGGGCATTGGTCAACCCAAAAGACATAACTAAAAATTCAAAATGCCCATACCAGGTACGTAAGGAAATCTTAGAGATATCTGGCTTTCTAATATTTAACTGATTATACCTAAATCGAAGATCAATCTTGGAGAAAAACTTAGCTTCCTAGAACTGAGTAAGCAAAATAACTATCCTTGCAACAAGGCACTTATCATTTACCATCACCTTATTCAACTGTCAATAATGAATTCACATCGAAAGGGAACCATCCATATTATGCACGATAAACACCGATGCACCCCCCAGGGATATACTAGAATGGATAAAACCCTTGTCTAAGAGATCCTTTAGCTTCTCCTTAAGCTCCTTCAACTCGACTGGAGCTATTCTATAAGAAGGTATAGAAATCAAATGAGTGTCTAAAACGAGATCAATCCCAAATACAATCTTTCTATCGATAGGGACACCGAGAAGGTGATTAGGGAAGACCTATGGAAATTTATTCACCACAAGGATGAAATACAAAGAAGGAACCTCCGAGTTAGAATCTTTAACATGGACTAGATGATACAGACACCCCACGGATATTAATCTCTGAGCTTTAGAATATAATTTGAACCTCCTCTTAGGAGCTAGGGAACCATCCTCTGACTCAATAATTAGCTTATTAGAGGACTTAAAAACAACCATTCTGGTTCGACAGTCTAGAGAAGAACAACACAAGTGCAAGTAATCCATCCCCAATATGATATCAAAATCCACCATATCTAATTTAAACATATCCACCATAGTTTCTTTACTACCAATAGATACCTCATACCCCTATAAACTCTTTTAGAAATCATAGTCACCTACTAGAGTAAAAATAGAAATAAGGATAAAAAACATACTCGAGACTCAAATCAAAATACACAACCACAAATAGGGTCACATAAGAGAGAGTGGACCACAGATCAAGTAAACACTATGTATTATGAGGAAAGAGTTTCAACATACCGGTCATGACATCAGGCAATGCCTTGGACTCCTATCGGGTAGTAAGAGCATCCAAATAGTGTAACCTTTGGTGCCAAAACTAAAGAAGAGTAAAATGGAACCTTATACAACCCTGAAGCAACCTTGGCCACTGGAATGAATGTTTCTAAGAATATTCCCTAGCTGACCATAGTTGAATAACCTGTCCCTTCCCCCATCACAGAAACCCTGAAGCAATCGACCATAAATTCTATAATAAGGATATGATGGAGCTGATTGAGCCCCACTTACCTAAGATTGGGCACCTTGTTCCCTAAAGTGGTTGCCATCTCTGAAAATCCTCTCTGGACGACTTTGGGTACGAAGCATTATCCATCAAGTAAGACCCAAAATTGTCCAAAATCTTCTTGGGAAACTTAAAAACATCCCTGCCACTCTGTTGTTGGCCACTACCTTGCTAAAATAATCCAAACTTCTTGTTCTGCCTCTCCCATATCTCAAACTGGTTCTTCTTCTCTTCGTTAACCTTCTATAAATATATCACCAGCCTAGAAATATCCATGTCCTTGTTTAACAATGAAGCCTAAATCTATAAGATCAATTCTCTATCTAAATTGGAAGTGAACTTTCTCATTATAGAACTCATGCTAGAAACCAACTCTAGAGCATACCACAACAACTGGTGAAACTTCAAGGCATATTCCTCTACTGATATCTTACCTTGCTCCACATTAACAAAATTTTCCACTTTCTCATTCCTCAATTCCTGCTGAAAAAAGTGGTTCTGAAATGCATTAAAAAAATCCTCCCCCAAAGATGACTCAACATCATCTCCCTTGCCTTATCTTATTCTTCATACCACTGGTACACCACATCCTTCAGCTAGTAGGCAGAAAACTTCACACCCTCTAAATTAATGGCATTCATAATATGGAAAATATTTTCCATAACATCCAGAAAACCTTGAGGATCCTCCTCATCCTTAACACCAATAAAGGTCAGAGGGTTCAACCTCATAAACTAGCCAACCCTTATGGGCTCAAAAATTGGAGTAACAGGAATACCACGCTCATATTGAGAAGCAACCAATTGTACTAACATATGAATAGACTAACAAAACTCAGTGTTCATCACTTTAGCCTAAGAAACTTAGGAAAGATTAGAGGGAGCTGGGTAGAACTCTAGGATAATCAGGAACTGGACTCCTAGATCAAGTATGGACCCCATAAGTAGAGTATGTCTCATCAATATTATCCTTGGGTAGGACATACGAGTTTCGGTGAGCTTCAGATCATTGAGGGGGGATGATCTGAAAAGCAAACAAACAGGGATTATAGGAGAATTTCAAGACCTTAGACTCTATAACTTATGAGTGTGGCATGGTACACACACTTAAAAGAGACTTTATTCGACACATCTTTGTGGACTCCCAATTGAACATGAACCTAGGGTTCTGATACCAATCTAACATGACCCAAATCAGGGCCTAGTCGTGTTGGGTGCCTCAAGTCCAACCAGTACTGGAGACCACCCCCCAATACCCAACTATAACTGCTTTATACCCTATGCCTAATGAATTCCAAGCATATAAGAAGATAAAACAATAATAATGTAATAACATTAAGTAAACACTATAACCATTGGTATCTTTATACAAAAATTAGAGTTTTCAATTCTATCCATTTATGCCAAATGAAAGCCTTTAAATTAATTTGATTCCAAAGTTTCCAATTAAACTAATACCATGACTACCAAGGACTTTCAATTCACTTAAAACAAACCAATCTAATTTGAGTTCGATTACCATATATGTGTTGCAAAGTTGTAAAGAATAATCAACTATGTATTAAAATTATTCTTATTTGGCATTTTAACAAACAAGTTGAGGGAATATAGTTTTCAAAACGAAAACCAAGTATTAATTGACCACTCCCTATGCAACCACATGTTCAAATGATAATTATAACGTGAAAAAAATGTAAATAAAGATGAGAAAATATTATCCAACCATAAAAAACCAAAACCCCCAACATATATTTCAAAACTAAAATAATACCACAATAATACCATGAAAAACCATTCAATAAAACATGCTTTTAGTTTAACTAAAAATGAAAGAGGAGTAACATGCCTTAGACACTAAGGAAGACAGACAAAAGTTATCCTTAATAATCCCTAATTGATCACCTTGAAAAAACCCTGGCCTTTTCTGTAACCAAGAGATTGAGAGACATTTAAGAGTGTTTGATTGAGAATATTAGGTTAAGAAATCATCCAATGATATCTTATGTCGTGTTATTAAAAGGGGTTGAGAGGAGGAATGTCTAGAATACCCCCAACTTAAACAAAAAATTAGACTCCACATTCTATCCAACATAGGACTTTCTTGGCTAACTCATCTCATCACCATATGAGTATTACCCCTAAGTCATACCTTAGGCAGATACCAAAGGCTAGATACTAGACAACTTATGATTTAGACCCTATCTCTCATCACATCAACATACAACTTATATGGAATCTTTTCATACCTTGAACAAAACTTGGATCATATCACACAGTCTAACATATATCCCTTGACCTATACCCATATTGTACGACTAGTATGGCGATTCATATGATCAACAAAAGCCTAAAAACTTAGGAAATTTCCAAGAAACAAATACCAGGGTGTTTTGGTATTTTGATTTTAGCGTCTTTAGTTCATAAGTGTGGGTTGGATTGTTTGTTTTATCTCTTAAAGCTTTCATTTGACTTATTTATCTTTTATTGCTATTTTGATTGACGTTCGCTTTATTATTATTGTTGTTCTTTTGAGGTTAGGCTAAGAATGTGGTCTCTGGTCTATAGTGGGCTTAAGATACCAAAAATGATTAGGCCCTTGTTCTGGTCATGACATATGGTGAGTTTATTTTCATATCATTTGAGCTTAGAATTTGCACATTCTTGAGGGAAAATAATCCTTGAGAGAAAATAATCCTTGAGAATAGAGGGATGTGTTGATGATTACGACACTCTCTAGAATATATCTTAGTTTATTCAAAGAGTGAGGCTAACCACGAGGAGTATTTGGTGATTGTGCTTCAAAGATTGAGATATGACAAGTTGTATGCTTAGTTCTCTAAGTATTAGTTTTGGTTGGAGTTTTTCACTTTATTGGGTCGCATTGTGACCAAGGATGATATCATGGTTGATCCAGTCTAGATTGCAATGGTTCATGATTGGGCTAGACTTACTTCTTCTACCAATATTTGGAGTTCTATTAGTTTAGTAGGCTATTATCATTGCTTTGTTAAGGGTTTTTCATCTATTATTTCTCAATTAACCAAGTTGACTTAGTATGAAAATTTCCTTTCAGTAGTCTGATGCTTGTAAGCCGAGCATTAAAAATATCATAGATTAGTTGACATCAACTCCTATATTGAATTTTCCCAAAAAGATAAGGGTTTTACTATCTTTTGTGATGCTTCTGGAGTTGGGTTAGGTGTTGTGTTGATATAGGATGGTATGGTATTATTTTAGGCTTCTCATCAGTTGAAGGCCCATAAGAAGAATTTCCCTACCCATGATTTGGAGTAGTGTGTGGTTTTATTTGCATTGAAGTGGTGGAGGCACTATTTTTTAAGTGTTTATTGTGAGGTCTTCTCAGATCACCATGGCCTTTAGTTTTTCTTCGCTCAACGAGATCATAATATGAGGATACATTATTGTCTTGAATTGCTTAATGTCCTGAGATCTTACTATGAGGAAATATTGTTGCCTTGAGTTGCTTAAGGATTATGACCTTACTATTTTCTATCACTCGGGCAAGGCTATTGTAGTTGCAGATATCTTGAGCTAAAAGTAGACTAGTATAGCTATCTTCGTGCATATTTTAACCCAAGAGAGGCCTTTGGCCATGGACATTTTGTCTTTAGCTAACCTTATAGTTAGGCTTGATATCTTAACACCTGGGTATATTTTGGTATTTATGAAGACTAGGTCTTCTTTGATGGTGTAGATTTGGTCTCATCGATTTTATGTTATTGGGTTGAGATTAATTCAAGATAAGTTGTTGAATCGTGAGGCTAAGTAAGCCATACTTGACTCTGAAGGTATCTTAAGGATTTGATGTCAAGTTTGTATATTGAGAGTGGGTGATCGGGTGAGATGATGATTTGTCACAATGCTACTAGTAGGATGGAATGAGAAAGGATGTAGCAGACTTTATAGCTTATTGCCTATGCTGGAAGCGGTGAGAGCCAAACATTTGAGGCCTGGTGGTTTTCTCTAGAGGTTTCCCATTCCTTAGTGGAAATGGAAACATATCACTATCGACTTCATGATAATATTCACTCATACTTTTAATGGTTCAAACATTGTCTGTTTCATTGTGGATCGATTGACGAAATTTGATTGTTTCATTCCTATTTAGGTTTCCTTCAATGGTTAGAGGTTGGCTTGTATCTTTGTTAAAAAAATAGATTCTCTCCATGGTGTACTAATGTCTAATATTCCAGATAGAGGTTCAGTATTCACTCCTTACTTCTGAAAGACTTTTAAGGAGGAGTTGGGTACCTAAATTGATCTTAGCAAAACTTTTCACCCCCATTCTGAAGGCCAGTCAGAGCAGAATATTCAATTTTGAAGGACATGCTCCGCACTTGTGTTACAAACTTTAGAGGTCAGTTGGAGCAGCATTTAGTTTTGGTAGAGTTTGCGGATAATAATAGTCACTTTTAACGTATTGAGATGGCACTTTTTAAGGAAGTATATGGTAGTGTTTTCCGCTCTTAGTTGATTGGTTTAAGGTTTTTAATATTTGACCCCAAGGTACAAACTAGCTTCATGACTCAGTGGATACAATTTGTTGCACGACCCTAACTAGGGCCTAGTCGTGTCGGGTATCTCAAGTCCAACCAAGATTGGAGACCATCCCCAATACACCACTATTGACTACCCTACACCCCATCTCGTATCAATTTCGAACATATAACAATTCAAACTAATAATACACTAAAGCAACTAAAGTAAGTCTATAATCATAACCAAACAACCTTAACCAAATATCCAACTGGTGCCAACCCTCATGCCAATACCAATACTAAGGCTAATACCAATACTGACACCACCCATGCCCATCGTAGTCCGACAAAGCCTCTACCCAAAATCAAATAACATCCGGTCGGGGCATGACCCCGACCATAGACAAAACCAAAATCAAAGAAACAAAAATAATGAAAAGAAGTCTATAGCATGAAATAGAATCTTCTAGAGTATGGAAACTCACCCCGAATCATAGTCACTGAGCAGGAGGAATAGTAGTATGGCCAGTTCCTGCATCGCATGGGAATACAACACTCGGAGATGCTTAGTGGAGTGAATTCTAGAATGTACTCAGGCATAAAGATAAAATGAGGCCATTATTAAAAACCAAATCAAATAACCATATGCAGTTACATATATACATATATATATCGTGTTGGGTTAACCTAGATTATGTAGCTCTACTATCCTAAATATCCACCCAGGCGCTATATGGGTTCATCTTCCCCTGTTGAAAGGGCCCCATTGTGTGTTAACCGCAAAAACCAAAGAATAACTCCAGATGACTAGTAAATCTACCAAAATATAAGGTGTGACATCATGCACACGGTAACCATGACCAAATCTCATGACGACAAACACGAGTTTCAAGTGTTTGTCTCCCCGAGACCTCCACTTTCCATGACATTGCTATACAACCCCCTTTAAGACATATTTAAACCAATTACACATCCATAACCATTTACCAAAGGGTTTTTTTAATTAGGTATTAACCATTGCTATCGTCATACAAAAACTAGAGCTTGCAAGCCTATTACCTTATGCCATATAAATAATTATACCAAATAAGGATCTATCATTTCTAGTTAATCAAAACCATTTATAATAAAATCATGGCCACCAAGGGCTTTCCAAAACCCTATGAAACCAACCAAAACCAATTCATGTTTCTTTATCCATTTATGCAACACACGGGTACAAGAATAGTCAAACTATGTGACAAAATCATTCTCAGTGAATTTCGCAAACATGTTGAGGGCATGCCATTATCAAAGCAAAAATCATAAAATTTGGGGCTCAACCATCACCCTTAATTAAATCACCATTCCCATGCACCCACATTTTTAAAACCGTAATTAAAAAAACGGAAACCATAATTAAACCATGAGAAATAATATTCACCCATAAACAACCAAAACCCCCAACCTTTATTTCAATATCATAACACTATGAAACTCATACATTCAAACATATGCCTTTAGTAAAATAACAAGGAGGGAAGTGTAACATGCCTTAGACACAAAGGAAGATGGGGAAAAACCACCTTTGAAAGGCTTAATTGATTATCTTGATGAAACCTAGCCTTTTGCTTGAAAAAGCATTTAAGAGAGATTTTAAGAGTGTTTTATTAGAAATAAAAGGTTAATGAAGTCCCAAAAGGTGTTTTAAGTCATGGTGTCAAAGGAAGTTAAAAAGGGAAATGTACAAAATGCCCCCAACTTAAAACTGTAAAAATATTGCAGGTGGTTACGAGTCAATCCCGTGACTTGTGACCATAACATACGACTCGTACTATTACGTTATCACCAATACAGCAAGTTAGACACCCAAACACTATCCACTATAGGACTCCCTGATCCCACTTATTACCAACCAATACGACTCATATGGACTAGTCGTACCTAAGAGAGAATCCAATGGGATTGACACTGGACAACATACTATTCTACTATACCACCTGTACTCTATCCTCACACCTCTTAGTGAGCCACTCGTACTCAGAGCTAAGTCACGTCGTTAAGTTTCTAATTCGATTATAGATTGTTTAAATAATCCATCACCACCCGTAACGACCCATACCACCAAGTCATACACACAATAGAACCCTAACCACCATCCATTGGACACCTAAGGATTTAGGTTACCTAACCCATAATCACACCATACGATTCATATGGTTAAGTTATCAACAGGATAGTGAGCTCAAAGCTCTTGAAATTTTTGAGGGCCAAACCCCAAGGTGTTTCAATTCTCCCCCTCTTGGATCAGTTATCCCCGAATGATGGGACAAGGCATTGACTAGCATAATAAACCTCCAAATGCATCCAAGATTTCAACTGGGATCTTATTATAAGATAATAAATCTAAAATTTCAATATCCTTGATAGGCATAATTTACGACTAATCACCCACTCACTTTCTTAACATAGACACAAAGAACACTAGGTGAATCGAGCTCAAACTAAAAGGAAACTCTAATTCATAAGCATTATTCCCAACCCTTATTAAAACCAAGTATGGATCAACATATCATGGAATAAGATTAACCTTCCACCCAAACTGCATCAATCCCTTCATTGGAGATACCTTTAAGAACACCGTATCCCCGATCGCTAACACCAACTTCTTATGCCTAACATCTGCATAGGACTTTTGGATACTTTTAGTAGCTTTATGCCTATCCCAAATCACCTTCACATTCTCCATGGCTTGGTAAACTAAATCTGGTCCAAACATCCTACCTCACCAACCTCAAACCACCCAATAGGAGACCTACACCTTCTACCCTACAAGGCCTCAAATGAAACCATCCTAATACTAGAGTGGAAGATATTGTTATACGCAAACTCTATAAGAGGCAAATGCACAACCCAACTACCACCATAGTTAATCACGCAATCTTGAAGCATATCTTTCAATGTCTGATTAGCCTTTCCCGCCTGCCCATTTGACTGTAGGTGGAAATTAGTACAAAGATTCACCTTGATTCCTAAACCTTTATGAAACGATCACTTAAAGTGTAAAGAAAAATACATGCCCTGATAAAAGATAAAAGAAACAGGAACCCCATACAACTTCCCAATCTCTTGGAGGAATAACCCTTCATTATCCTCGATGGAAAAATTGGTCCTTACTGGTAAGAAATGAGCAGACTTTGTCATCATATCCATGATGACCCAAATTGAATCAAACTGATTTTGATATCGAGAAAAATTGGTAACGAAATACATGTTGATCTGATCCCACTTCCACATAGGCATCTCAGTTTCTTGATACAATTCTTTGAGCCTCAAGTGCTTAATTTTCACTTGTTGTCACACCAAGCACTTTGCCATAACACTAGCCACATCCCGCTTCATATGATTCCACAGATACATCTTCCTAATGTAATGATGCATTTCATCAATCCCAGATGAACTATGTAACACCACTCATGTGACATAGCTAAGATTCTCTCTCTCAAGCCATCTATATTGGAACACATAAACTCCCTTGGTACAACAAGGTACCATGACCACTAATTTCAAAGGCCATCACCTTTCGTCCTCCTATATTAGCCTTGGTCCTCATCAAGAATATATCTAACACTTACTTCTCCTTTACCTCAGCACCAAGGGACGACTGCACCACCTTCTTGACAAACACACCACCATCCTTAAAGTCCAAAAGGCAAGCTCTAAGGTTGGACAAATGGTGAACATCTTTCACTAATTCTCACATCACTTCATCTATATGAGCTAGACTTTCCATGGATAAACTGCTAAGAATATAAAAAATAATATTAGCTTTACCTAGATGGTAGAGAAGACTCATGTCATAAACCTTGATCAGCTCGATCCATCTTCTTTGCTTGAGTTTCAACTCTTCTTTAGCAAACACATATTGTTGGATTTTGTAATTGTAAAAGATATCCATATGCACTCTATACAAATAGAGATGCAAGATTTTCAATGTGAACACCACAACCAAAAGCTCCAAGTTATGAGTCAGATAATTCTTCTCATGCACCTTTAACTGTCAAGAGGCATAACTTATCCCCTTGACATGCTGCATTATGACTCAACCAAGTCCCACTTAGGACACATCACAATAGAACATAAATCCATTCATACCTTCCAGTAAAGTTAAGAATGGAGCTGAAGTCAACTTATCTTTCAGCTTCTTAAAGCTACCTTTTCAAAAATCAAATCACAAGAACTACCTTCTTCTGAGTCAGCTTAGTCATGAGGCAGCTATAGTAAAAAAAATTCAAAAATCTTTAATAATAAGATAAACACAAGAATCTTTGAATATCATTGGAGTTGCGAGTTTAGGCGACATCTTAATCCCTGCAACATTCTTCAGATCCATCATGATCCATTGTTCAACAAGAATTCACATTTCAAAAATTGGCATACCACTACTGCTCCTTCAAGGTCTACAATACAATGACAAAGTGATCGACATAATCCACCTCACTCTTATAGTGCACCAAAATATCATCTATGGACATAATAAAGAACAAATCAAAAAACTATCAAAATACCCTATTATCAATTCCATGAATGTCGCCGAGGCATTAGTCAACCCAAAAGACATAACTAAGAACTCGAAATGTCCATTTCAGGTATGGAAGATAGTCTTAGGAATATCCATATCTATAATCTTTAGCAAATGATACATAATTGAAGATCAATCTTGCAAAATAACTTAGCACCCTGAAACTATCAAACAATCATCTTTCCTTGGAAGAGGATACTTGTTCTTTATCGTCACCTTATTCAACTACTAGTAATCAGCACACATACGAAAGGAACCATCCTTGTTTTACATGAATAACTCTATTTCACCCCATAGAGACACACTAAGGTGGATGAAACCCTAGTCTATAAGATCCTTTAATAGCTTCTTAAGCTTCTTTAACTCGGCTGGAGCCATTGTATATGGGGGAATAGAAATAAGATGAATTTCTAGAACAAGATAAATCCAAAAATCAATCTCCTAGTAGGGAGGAACACCAGAAAGGTCTTCAGGGAAGACCTACAGAAATTCCTTTACTACCAGGACAAAATTTAAAGAATGACCCTCCGAGTTAGAATCTTTAACCTGGACCAAATAATAGAGAAACCCCTTGGAGATTAATGTCTAAGCTCTAAGATATGCTATGAACCTCACTTTAGGAGCTATGGAACTACCATCCCACTCAATAATAGGCTTATTATGGAAATTAAACATGACTTTATGGGTCTAATAGTATAGAAAAGCATAACAAGAGTGCAACTAATCTATCCCTAATATGATATCAAAATCAACCATGTCGAATTCAAACTAATCTGCCAAAGTCTCCTAACCACTCAAAAATACCACACAACCCCTATAGACTCTTTTAGCCACCATAAGGTCATCCACCAAGGTAGTTATAGAAAAGGGTCCAAAATACACTTGGAGTTGAAACCAAAATGCATAGCCACAAATAGGATCATATAAGAGAGAGTGGACCCCGAATTAAGTAAACAATACACATCGTGTGAAAAGAGTTTTAACATACAAGTAATGACAATAGGTGATGCCTCGAACTCCTAACCAGTTAGTAAGAGCGTAGAGTCAGTTTTGACTAGTGTCGGAGCCAGAAGGTGCACTTTTAGGTGCCAAAGTTGAAGAAGAGGAAATAGGAACCAACATGACAACTTCTAACCATATGTCCTGGCTGACCATAGTTGAAACACTTGTCCATTCATTCATCATAGTAGCCCCGATGCAAGCGACTATGAAATCTAATGGAAGGATAAGATTGATTTGATTGGGCCCCACTAGCTTGAGATTGGTCACCTTATGCCCTATATTGTTATCTCTCTAAAAACATATGTCACCTGATGTCTTTGGGTAGGGAGCATTATATATCAAGTAAGACCTAGAATTTCCCTACTTCTTTTTGGGCCACTTTCCACCATCCCTACCTGTCTATTGTTGCCACCACCCTACTTATAAAATCTAAATTTTTTGCTCTATTTCTTCCCTATTTAAGCTTTCTTAGCTTCTTTTTCTCTTCCTCAACTTACTCTATGTAGACAATCAACCTAGAGATGTCTATGTCCTTGTTAAAAAAGGAAGACTTACTCTCCAAAATCAAGTCTCGGGATAACTCAAATGCAAAGTTCCTTATTCTAACCCTCATGCTAGTAGGACAGGTACTAGCAGCACTGCTCTTGGGTAGGATAGTGGATTTTTCATAAACTTCAAATCATCTGGGAGGCATGATCTGGAAAGAGAACAAACAAGTATTAGAGAAGATATCAGGACCTTAGACTCTACATCTTGAAAAAAAAACAAGAAATAGAAACGTTCCTAAATGACTTATAGCCTCTGCCTTATAAGTTTTGTTCACTAAATACCCTTAAAAGATACTCTACACACCATGGCTTAGCCAGACACCCAGTTGACAATGAACCTAGGAATCTAATATCAATCTGACATGAACCAAACTAGGGTCTAGTTATGTCGAGTATCTTAAGTCTAACAAGGACTAGAGATCACCCCTAAAACCCCACCATTGACCACCCTGCACCCTATGTTTGATGAATTCCAAACATATAACAATATTAAACAATAATAATGTAAAGGAAATAAAGTAAGTTAATAATCATAACCAAACAACCTCAACTAAACATCTAATTGGTGCCAACCCAAATTCTAATACCAATACCAAAGATGATTCCTATACTAATACCACCCACGCCCATAGTAGTTCGACAAAGCCTCTAAAAGGAATTAAAACATCCGTATGGTACATGCCCCCGACCATAGCTAAAACCAAAATGCAAGATAGAAAAATAATGAAAATAAGTTCATAACATAAAATAGAGTCTTCAAGAGTATGGAAACTCACCAATTCGGTTTGACTTAAAGTTATCCCCCGAATCCAAGTCACTGTGTAGGACGAATAGAAGTACATCCAGTTTCTGCATCGCATTGGGATACATCACTTGAAGACAATTGGCGAAGTAAACTTTAGCATGTACTTAGGGATAATATTAAATAATTCCATTAAAACTATATCAAATAACCATATGAAATCATATATATATATATATATACCGTGTCGGGGTAGGGAGACGGGTTTAGTATGCATTTAAAACCTTAACTTTGATTGTGTAGCTCTGTAGTCATAAATATCCACCCATAGGCTATATGGTTAGTTGACCCTGCTAAAAGGACCTCGGTGTGCGTTAGCCACACAAACATGAGAATAACATGAGATAACTAGTACATCTCCAAAAATATAAAGTGTGACATCATGCACAAGATCATCATGACTAAACCTCACATTGGTAAACATGAGTTTCCAGTATTGGTCCCCTCAAGACCTGCACCTTCCATAACTTTGTTACACAACACCCTTTAAGCCTATATTTAAACCAACTACATATTCACAACCATTTACCAAGGCGTCTTTTTAATTAGTCATTAACTATTCGTATCATCATACCAATATAAAAGCTTCCAAATCTATAACCTTATGCCATATAAACTATTAAACCAAATTAGACTCCATCATTTTCAAATAACTAAAACAACTTGTATTCAAACCATGGCCTACAAGGTCTTTCTATAAACTGATGAAACCAACTAAAACCAATTCATGTTTCTTTAACAATTTATACAATACAAGGATTCAAGAATAGTCAAACTTTGTGACAAAATCATTCTTAGTAACAATTTCATAAACAGGTTGAGGGCATGCCATTATCCAAGCGAAAATCATCAAATTTGGGGATCAGCCATGACCCCGTAATTAAATCACCATTCCCATGCACCCACATGTGGAAAACAAGAAAGAAAACAAGGGAAACCATAATTAAACCATGAGAAATAATATTTATCCATGAACAACAAAAGCCCCCAACTTTTATTTCAAAACCATAATAATACCATGGAAACAATAGATTAAAACATATAACTTTAGTAAAATAAAAATGAAAGAAGAGTAACATGCCTTAGACACCATAGAAGATGGGGATAAACCACGTTTGAAAGCCTTAACTGATTATCTTGATGAAACCCTAGCCTTTTTCTTGTAAAAGAATTTGAGAGAGATTTTAAGAGTGTTTAATTTTGAATAGTAGGTTAATGAAGTCCCAAAAGGTGTTTTAAGTCATGGTGTCAAAGGAATTTAAAAGGTAAATTTTCCAAAATACCCAACTTAAAATTATAAAAATATCGTAGCTGGTTACGAGTCAATCCCATGAGTTGTGACCACAACATACGACGTGTACCATTGAGTCATCATCAATATAATGAGTTAGACATCCATACATTATCCACTATATGACCCCCTTATCCCACTTATTACCAAATTGTATGACTTGTATAGCCTACTCATACATAAGATATAATCTAAAGGGATTGACAATTGATAACATACAATTCAACTATACCACTTGTACCCTATCCTCATGGATCTTAGTGAGACACTCTTACTCAGAGCCAACTCAAGTTACTAACTTTTTAATTTTTTGATGGATCGTCTTAATGACCTGTCACCATCCCTAACGACCCGCCACCAAGTCGTAAGCATAATAGAACACCAACCACCATCTACTAGACACATAACAATTTAGGTAACCTGACCCATACACTTACCATAAGACTGATATGGTTAAGTCTTCAATAGTATAGTGAGATCAAAGATTAGGAAATTTTCAAGGGACAAAACCCAGGGTATTTATATTTGGGTAATTTAGGATAGGCATCGTATGATTTAGAGTAGGCAAAAGTACAATACAAATTGTAGACTTCTTTGAGATTTAGTTTTGGTGATCAATTATTCTTTTATGTTTTGCCTATGAAGGCATGGTAAGGTTTGAGAGGAAGGGCAAGCTTATCTCCGAGTATATTGAGTCATTTAAAAATCTTTCTACTATTGGAGATATAGCTTATGCGTTATTATTTCCCTAAGATTTATCAGTTGTTCATCCTATTTCGTATGTTTTTGTTATACAATGTTACATTCTAGATGAGTCTTATGTCATAAATTAGGATCCATTATAGTATGATGAGATATTATCCTTTACTGAGTCACCAGGGTCCTTTTTAGATAGGGATATTAGATGGTTATGTTCTAGGGATATCTTGATTCTTATTATCGAACAGAGACGTTGTAATTACACTCTTTGTAATTCTTTACATTCCTACTTATTTTTTTGGTTAAAGCTTTCCCAAAGTTTCCCCAAATCATTTATGACTTTCTAGGCTTGACAATTTAGTTATCAAGTAGTTTGTTTTGTTTAAGGTCCAATTCCTTATTTAAAAGTCTTCGTTGGTTCCAAATGGCCACTAGCAAAAAATTCAAAAAAATGATCTAAAATGTAAATTTTGAATAATTAGGAGGTTTAGAATATAAAATTTTGGTTATATATACCTTTTGTTTGGGTCCCTATGCACTTGAGCTCACTAAGGCCTATTGGTTGATAAGTTGGAAAATTAGAAACATGGGTGTGGGACTCGTATTTGGGTAAAATAACCTTGGATTGAAATCCAAGTTTTCCATTGCATCTGGAATGCCGAATTTTTTTATAGTTACAGAGTTCATTTATCTATATCTGATTTTAAATGAATTTTGAGGCATAAGTGGAACCTTGGAAAAATTCTAAGTTTCAAATAATATCTTTTGTCGGTGATTGCCCTTGCTGTGCAGAGGAGATAGTGTGATTACAATAAAGGTGGTGGTGATTGAAACATTTTTTGTTGTATCTATGACGTTCGATTAAATACTTGGGTGTGCGAATGAAATACCTGATTACCTGGAAGGGGTATAAATAGACCCCATAGGTAGAGAATTGGCTTATTTTTCATCCATCCATTAAGAGAAAAAGCCCTAATGAGTGTGATAACTTAAAATTGAGGATTGTTGCTGATTGGAAAGCTTGTTTAACTTTAAGTCTTGTGATTATAATCCAAATTAAGGCAAGATTCCACTCATTCTTTGTAAAATTATAATTATTTCTTGACAAAAACTCCTACAGCTTGAGGGTTTAATTTTAGCCCCAAATTAGCTTGGTTTTCACCCATATTTTGGGGGTGCAATTCATTGAGCATGTATGAATGTTGGTTTGGGCTCAAAAATACAGTTTTCATAAGTAAGATCCACATAGAGATTTAGGGGTGATTTTTGGACCCAAAGCACAATCGTTCAATATGGGTATCATTATTCACGTATTGTTGAGTAGATTATGATTTTGATTATGTAGTGGCATTTTGAGATCATGAAATAAATATGGACATCCTATGGATAATTTAAGGATTTGTAGTTTGGCTTTAAGGTAGACTTATGTCTACTCTTCATTGTAAGATGATGTACGTTATATATTCCATGTGAATGTGAATGTTTAGATTGATTATAGGTACAATGACTTAGTCTTGATTATTGAAGTTTGGGAATTAGATAAGTTTTTTTGACTAGTAAGGTAAAATGCTTATTAGGTATTTAAAATACTATTGCCTCCTCCTCATATTAAACTAATTCAAAGAATAGGCCTAATATGATGTTAGGTTTGGAAGATGGTTAAATCATTGAAATCATAGTTTGTATGATTAGCCTTATTTAGACTATTCTAGTGGTCTAAAAACCATAATTTAGGTGGAGGTGACTTCTGTGCTTATGTTCTAGGTGATATTTCTATATTTGGATTGATTATGGCTTATGTACCATCAAGGGTTGAATTTCTATGTCTTAGCCTAGTCTGGGGTATAACTTACCTAAATAAGGAATTAAAGGATTAGAAGGGGGTTCTTTCGGCCTACCTCAGGCCAAGATTGGGTTAGCCCATGAGTACATATTTATGGATATTAGGCATAGTTGATCTATTGAACCATTAGTATAAGGTTACTTTGTAACATGATGAATGGTGATGGTATTTTTGTAGATTATGATATATGTCCAATAGATATGATATCTCTCATAGTTGTGATTTGTAGACTATGGATACGATATTACCCATAGTTAAGGTATGGCTTATAGATACGAGAGGGCTAATAGCTATGACTATTAATATGAGGTGCGGATATGTATGTGTGCCTAAGGCCATGATTATAATGTTCTTTTTGTTTGGGAAAAATTATTAGGCCTAAGGCCGTGTAACGATATTGGCTAGAATCTAGGACGTTTTATCCTAGTAAAGGTTATAGTATTAATTTATGATTATATTGATGTTTATGGTTCTATTATTTGAATATTGGTGATGGCATGTATAGATTTGGTACATCCATGAGCATTATATTTGTAAATAATATGATTCTAGCTAAAATATGATCTTGTTACTATTTTCCTATATAAAGGTTAAAGCCCCTTTTTTACCTTAAAAATAAATTTCTTCAAAACAATAACTGTTTGTCTTATTGGATAGTTTATATACGTAAAAGAGATTAATAATGATGTTTTAAATATTTGACCAAGATAGATTTCGTTCTATGATTTGATACTACTAGTTACTTCAGTCATGAGATATTCTTACCCTTTTTACATTTTTATAATTATCTAGTCTAAAAGTTCACTTCGGGCAATGGATTTAAAAATTTACACTATTTTAGCCACCACTTGAGCCAGTACACCAATTATATCTATATACACATCTCTTCTATATGGGAAAGAGGAAGATGTAGTATTGATAAAATAAATTACAGGTAAAGACCTGAGGATAAATTATAATTTTGAAGTTACATATGTGTGTTGATGATATTTACAATATTAACAATATTAGGAGTATTTATTATATACTATGACCAGATTAATTCTAAGTCGTGATGATATTTACGATCGATTCAATTGTGAATCTTGATCATATTCATGACGAATTTAATTTTGAGTCATGATGATATTTATGACCAATTCAATTCTGAGTCTTGATGATATTTATGACTAGTTCAATTCCGAGTATTGACTATGTACATATTTCAATTCTCATCATGGGATGATTGTTATATTGATTAAATATCTTGCATTTATTCTTACATAAGCATTGCATATCACCAGTATGTGTCTATATCTTTTAGCCCATAGGGAAGGGGGGTTGAATAGATATGGGTGATGACTATGCCTTGTGGTGTGTTGTATGTTTATTGAACCTTCTGTTCCTGGGGTGGTGTGTGTACGTGATAGGCTTGTCTAGACATTTGGTTTTCTGGACTAGCCAGTCACTGTCGTTGTTATTGATATTATTATTATTATCATTATTATAATCATTGTTATAGCTAGTTTTCAATAGATTGGTTATTGAATCGGTATTGAGATTCGAGGTATGATTGTGGCTCTTCGATCTTTTGATATCATTATCATGCATGATTTATTTATGATTAGGCATATATATTAGAAACCCCGAGTAGTCTAGCACTAGTTCCTACTATGATAATGAGTTCTTAAATTACTAGTCTAATGATGTAGACTATACTTTGAGTTGACCATATATATATAGATATATATATACATATGAATTTATGAATGTATTTCTATCTAGTTAATCTAGTTATGGTATTACCATATATCCTTTTCCTTATTTCATTTATTAAGATTGTATATTCATTCCTTACCCTTGTATACTAATATAGATGAATTTTTCATTCTTTCTTTTTATATTGGCTGATGATATACGATATAGTACTATGATTCCCGTATATGGATACAATAGGACAGTTTCTCCTTAATACTTTCTTTGCCTAATTTTGTTAGTTTCTTGACTATGAGTATGAGTAGAACATTTGCTCTTACTACCTTAGTAGTTGTATTATATGATTGCTAGACACCTGGGTGTATTTTCAATTATGCTCATATGTTATATGTATCTATATTAACTTTTGTGTTGATTTAGTTATTATCTGCTAAGACATACGTGTTTGTTACTCATATTACACATCCATAACCTTAAGATCATAGTACCAGTTATTGCTATTGATGTATGTATCATGCGAGGAAGCCATAGTTCTGAGACATTAAATGAGCTCCCGATATTTTGAGTGTTACTTACCTCTCTCTTATCTAATAGATTAGTCTCTACATGAAATTCGAAAATAAGTTTTATCAATGTAATTCCCTTGGTATTTCATTTTTGTACTTTTAGTTTATTAGAAGCTCTTGTACTTATATCACCAGGTTTTGAGACTATATTATGTATTTGACCTTTTATTACTTCTATTTTGCATTATTTTCTTATCTATTTAGGTAGTCCATTACTAGCTGTTTTGAACTACAGATTTGGTTGCCTATTGGTAGGTTAGAGTAGGAACCATCATGACCTAAGAAATTAGGTCATGAAAAATTGGTATTAAAGCGTAGGTTCACCAGTGTATGAGTATAAATTCTAGGTGTTTAGTAGAGTCCTATAGATCGGTGCGGAGGGCTTCGTAACCAATCTTTAGGAGGCTATAGGGACTTTCTTTGGAAATTTATTTCATGACTCTTGGTCATTAGAGATCATTCCTTGACTCTATTCTATAATAAATAGATGTTTTAGATCCTTTAAAATCATGGATGACATTTGAGTCATTGAGAAGTTCTCAAGATTAAGTTGGAATCGTTTGTGTTAATAAGGGTTCTTTACTAGTTTTGGAGTATGAATTTGGGTTTCTGGATTGGTCCATACATATTCTATGCAATATCCATTAGAGTAGGACATGGTGCTTGAATTTTTTACAGGACCAGAATCGCAAGTCCGTTTAGCATTGGAGCACTTGATAACAGTTGAGTCTTACTTCTCTCATGTTATTAACTACATGAGAGCCATAGAGAGAGCATATATTGAGACTTATAAAGGTGCCAACAAGAGGCCATACCATTTTTATAGTGCTATTGATATTTTATCTGGGAGTGAGGATCCTTTTGGTAGAGATCAAATTTATTTGTAGCACATCATTTACACCAATAGTATTTTAGTTATGGGTAACTCTTAGGTTAGTCATGGTGATCATTCCGAATCAGAGTGCGTAGCACCTCGATCTACTCCAGATACTTGTTTTAGTTGGGGTAAGATGGGATATTGATCCAAAGAGTGTCCCCGGTAAGGGATATTGGTCGTTCCACACTTTCAGATCAACCTCATGATTTTGTGCACCTTCAGTTAGAGACAGTATGCTTGGCATCTTAATTGATGATTCAGTTGGTCGTCTGGGTTTGGACCCATTCAATTTTATTCATCTTTAGACTCATCAGGCATGAGATTTTGGATTTGACTATGATAAATGTGCTTTTATTTCCTATTATTTACCTTTTTATTATATTTATTGGGGTCTTCATAACCATTGATGATTATATGCCTTGATGAGTTTATATTGGTTATTGTGTGCCTTGTTATTAAATTCATGATTATATGACTACCCTCGTGGTTTATTGTTTTAGTAGTGGATGGAGTAGATCTATATGTATATTTACTCCTTATGAGTGTAGCATTTGGATTTGAGTCCTATTTATCTTCGCACATTAGACTTATGGATGCCTTTGAGTGGTACTCGATATTTATTTTCATTTTGGTACTGCCTATTTATTATATTGATGTTGATATGTTTGTTGTTATTGCTGTCATTGTTTAATGTTATTGATCCTCGCTGGATAGATCTTTACACTGGTGTTATCAAGTTAGAATGCTATCCATTGTGGTTCTTATTCGGTGGCATGAGAAGGAATAGTCTGATTTGTTTATTCCTTCCCTATGGAAAGGTGTGGTTGATTGTTTTCCTTTTTTTTTGATGTGTTAATTTACTGGGGAGTTAGTTATAGTATTAAAGGTTTATTGAAATTCTTTAGTTCTATATCGTTCTAGATTTGGCAATTTTGTTATATTGACTGTTCCTGAGTTTGAGACCCTTAGAATTTCCTCCTGGGTGGCGAAGGTTGTTGCTTTAGCTATCTCTCTTTCTATATAGCCCATTTGTGAGTTCGACTTGCTTTAGGATCCTTTCTTTGTTATGGATATTTGGGCATTTGATTGCAGTTTTGATATTGATGTCAAGATATCTTGGATTCGTCTGTTAGATTGGTTGGGTTCATCTCCTTGCGATGGTTTTCTTTTAGTACAAGTACGGAAATTGGATGCTCTTTTCTTGTCATGATATTTTTTTTGTCTAAAGTGGAGTAGGAGAGTTAGACGCAGATGGTCGTTCCTATGATCATTTCTTTAGTTGTTTGGTTCATTACTAGGTTGGTGACATCGGTGTTTAGATTTTCAGATGATGTACTCAGCATGAGTTGCATGCTTGAGTTGGATTCGGTATGGTTTCATTATCGATTGACGGGAGGAGTGTGCAAAAACTGAACCGATAAAAGTGTTATTGGTTTATTGTTATTGGGTTCTTGGGTTAACAGTTTCTTAATGATTTTAGAAAAAAATTACTAGGTTATTGGTTTGGTTTGATTTTTTCTTATTGGGTTATTGGGAAACTCTTAAATTCTCCTTACAACATTTAGTCCATATTTGAAGATTCTTATAAATTAAAACAAATTATGTAGGATTTTTCATTTCAATTAAGATTCAGTTTTTTTATGTTAGTTACTACTATTTCTATTTAATGAGTATTTTCTTATCAGTTAAATTAAAAACCGATAAGGACTAAAACTCAATAAATCAAAAACCAATAAAAAATATATTATTGATTTAGCATATTTAGAAATTGAAAAACGATAAATTGAACCAATAATATATAAAACCAAACTAAACCGACCGATGCACAACCCTAGATAGGACATCTTGGAGTAGATCATTCACTGATGGGTAGTTGTGTTGACCATCCGGACTAGTTATAGCATTTCCATAGATTGCATCCCTTTATTTTCTCCATTTGTCTGCCAAAATATTGCCATATAGGTTTATTCTTATATTTTTCCTGTGGACTTTCAGCAGATCAACTTTAGTTCTTCGAGTTATCTGTGATGAGATTGCGGACAGGACTTTGGTAATTTTTCTCCTAGTTTGGAGTGGGTGGCAGGTGTGGAATGGTAAAGAAAAGTTATATTTGGATTTAGCGTCAATGTTATGACTAATGTCTTGGATTGGTGTTGGAACCCTTGGGGGTTGCAACACATAGTGAGGGACCAGGTCCCTCAAATTCAATCATAAGATATAGAACTACAAAGAAACAATGAGGTGCTAGAAAACAACGGTAGTGCAGGAAAGTAAAAACACTAGATTATGACTTGGGAACCCAGGAAGGGAAAAACCGCGTCTTGCCCTCACAAGCACCTCATGAAATCAACTATAATCAACCTTCTGATTAGAGTCCAGATTTCAGCCTGTCACTAGGATCGTTTTTCTTGTAATAACTCTACTATAAGCTCATCTTGGACACTACTTTGGACTCTCTACAATGATTAACTTAATTATCCTCATACTTAGGCTACTCGACCTAAGTAATCTCTACTCAAAGATAAAAACACTACTCTTATAGCATGAGTAGTTCAGTAAAAAATTAGTACTAACACAAGAACAGTTTCTCACTCTTTAAGCATATTACAATTATCAGAACATGAGCGGTGCTTGAGTAAACTTGAAATGGAGTTTTTGCAGCCTCTCTTCACTCATTAGATTTTTTGGAAAAAATATTTGATGAAGAGGCGACTATTTCCTTTTATAGTTAAGTAATGATTAAGGATGAATGATCATTGGACCAACTATCGTAATCAGTACATAATAGCACCTGCAAGTTTGTTACACAATAGGACAAAACTGTGCAGACAATGCATGCCAATTATACTGTACGTTGCACATCCAACGACCTGGTCCCTTGTGATTAGTTTTTCATCATCAAAACTATAAACAGAAATTTCCCCCCTTTTTGATGATGACAAAACACCATACAATTTTAGAAATCAATGTACATTTATCATATTTAATCAGTGTGATTACCACCTGAAGATGAATATTCCCTCTATCACCACGCTTCCTCCATCATCATGAAACACAAGGACCTATTCCTTTGTTGTCATTTGCGGAAAAAAAATCTGAGCACATTTGTTTCCCCCTTTACTGTGCCTTATAATTTACTTAGAACATCACTTTCTTTCCCTTATCATCATGCCCCATAAATGAGAAAACATATACATTACATGGTACCTAGTTCCTATATATCACACTAATCACGCCTGGTCCTCACACACGAAGTCAGTATTCCCCCTTTTGGAATCAATGGAAAGAATTAACAGTAAATCATAATTAAACATAAGTACATGCTAACTAACTCATGGCTACAGAGGTAACACTAACATGAAGGAACAACTTTAAAGTAAAGGAAATAGATTAGGCACTCAAGAACTATTAGTTATCCGGAATGATCTGTACAAGTACAATGTACCAAAAATTTATAAAACAACTATTTGCAAAGACCACTATAGGAACAGGATTTGGAATTAGCGCCAAAGGATGACACCACATGATTTAGGTAGAAGGGGGTTTATGGGAGAGTGATTTTAGACATATGTTCATTCTATCAGCTGCAGCAACATGAGCATCCAACAATTGTTTGGTGGAAGCTTTACTTTAGTATTCAGTCTTTGGACTTCACCAGTTAACTCTTCAATTTTTAATTTGAGCTTTGCATTTTCTGCTGCTAGTTCTTCAGTGGCACCAGGTCCTTTCGAGGACAACTTTTGATTTTATAGTTTCAGGTGCACTTTTTAGTGTCCTTTGGTGCTAAAATAATCCTCAACTCCTCCATTATTTCAGGATTTCTTGAGTAGCCAACAATTTATTAACTTGGAATACAGTTTCCACTTTCCCTTTAAAGTACTCATTCTCCACAAGGGTCGTCAAAATAAACTTTTGTTTGACTATTCCTTGGGTTACCTTTGTCCTAATTAATCTATAGTGATCAAACACCTTGTTTAGAAAGTACCCTTAAGGCATCATATGCTTTCCTTATTTCTCATAGACTACTTTCTTTATGTGTTGTATCATAACAGCAGGTAAGCATATCAACTCAAATACAATAAAACATTCTATTAGGAACAAGCCAACAACATAGGAAAGGTCCTTTTCTCTTATCTTTGAAACAAAACTTTATTGATGAACTGAAATACTAGATGAAACTCACCAATTAAGAACTTCTTTTTCATAGCAGTTATTGAGTTTCCATCAATTTTTGAGAATTCAACCATAAATTCAGTTATAGGATGCTCCTACACAACAGATTCTACTCTCATAACAATTATATCTAAAATTCATCCCAGTTTCTTTTCATTTAGCTTAAGAAGTTACTCTTGCACATGTGTAGTCAAACTCAAACCATCCTTAGAGAATTCCATTGATTAGTTGAATTCCCTTGCCTCATTTTCACACACCATGGGAGATGATTATTTAAGTAGGTGAAGCCAACCTTGATGCCTCACATACCCATCCAGTTCTACCATTCCTTGTTTTTCATAGATTTTTGGATCAAATACCCTCCCAGTCAACACATTTTGAGTTTCCAAGACAACATTCCTTGCTTCTCTAAGGACAAGCTTTTTTTTCATCTTTTCATCATCTTTATGATTCACTACATTATTCTTCCTTTTCAAGAGCTTTACTCTTTCTTGGACCAAGTCCCTTAGAGAATTTCTTCCTTTTCAAAGCTATGTGCTTTTTTCTACTAACATTGTGACTCCTAAACTTTTAATTAGAGGCCCTGGTCCTTTCATTACCATGAAATTCTAGTCATTTCTTCTTATCTGCAATAATAATATTAGTATCAGTGTCCTCATCTTATCCAACCTCCACTACTTCAACATTTATCTCCTTTACTATAACAACTTTCTTGTGTTTTTTTTATTTTGATTATAGAAGAATTCCTTTCCTTTATGGAATCTTCTAGTAATTTTTATTCAGATCCCCTAGTGGAATAGGATCTAGTACCTTCTACATAAGTGTTAATCATTTTTCCTTTATTTTGCTATTCCTCAATCTATTAATTCTCTAACTAAGAGGTTGATTATCCTTATCCTCTTTATTTTCATTATTTAGAGGTAAAATAAATTCCCCATCTTTTTTCAAGTTATCCTATTCCCTTGTTATTTACTTTTCTACACAAGCTGAACCTTCCATAGGATCATGAGCAAGTAAGAGTAAATTCTTAGCTACCAAATCTATGTTCTTGAGAGAATTAGACTTCTTTACAGAAATATATTCATCAACCAAATTAGAAAATATTGAGTTTGACTCTGAAAGGGTAGGAGAACCAGGTTGAAAAATATCTAAAATTTCAGTAACTTTCAAATCCTAAGAGAGAACCTGGATTTGAGGGGCATTTTAGGTCTCTTGTTTTTTTAAGAAAGAGGTCCTTTAGATTGAAAAATATTTTGTTCAATTAGAGACCCAAAACCTTAATTTAGGTAAACTATTAGGACAGATCATTCACTGGAGCTTAGAGTTTTGACAGGAGTAGTTTTGCTTCGGGTCTCAGGAGTCTCATGGGAAGTACTGATAGGTAACACACTTTGTGTCTCCTGAGAATAATCAGAAGAAAACTCTTTAGTAGTGTTTAAAAAAGAGGGAATTTCAAATATTTTTAATTTTTAAGAAAGGAAGAAGAAGGGCTAGTTTTGAAAGAGAGGGAAAATAATGTTTTGAGTTGATTATGAAGAGAAGGAAAGAGGATGGTTTAAATTTATAATTAAGGAGATGACCATTTGATATTTAATAGATGTGTCTGATGACATTAGTGTGACTCCTCACATTTGAAACAAATTTTCAACTTTTGTTTATATAGGATTAGATATGTCGCCTTTCAAAATAGAATTTTTTTCAACTATAAAGGTACATTATTTTGGTACTCACCTTAGAGATAAGACCAGCTCCCTCTCTTACTTGAGTGAATTTTCAACTTGTAGTTGCCTTACTATTTTCCTACAAAGTTATCTCAATGGGTTTATACATGAAAGGTAAGCTATAGAGTTAGATTAGTATGCATCTACTCTACCATGGATACCTGTCCTCTTGACATAGCAAATTTTTAGGAGTGATATTGAATCAGATGTCAGGTCAGGGTATTATGATCAAACACAATCTCAATTTGATTTTTTCAGAATAGGTTTGAGAACTAGGTTCAAGGCTTTACTTTACTTATACTGACTAAAGTTTCTTTTTTTGGGATGAATTCCTTTAGGACAAGGTCCCTTGAAGTCAAAACTTTAAAATTGAGACATTTTTACTTTAAAGTGTCTTGAGAGGAGGAATCCAGTCAGATATTCCATCATTATTCTTTGAACCCTTTCATCCAATAAAACTATTCCTGACTGCAATCCCTTTCCCATGCCTTGGATCATGATCACAATTTGGATTTAAGAACCCACTTAAGTTTTTGTTCCCAATATGATAATAATGGTGTTATACAATTCTTATTTGCCCGTCTAGGCAGTGATAGGTTCCTCTTCATCTATTTTAGAGACTCAGAGGCCTTAGGATTTGCATTCTCCTACTGAATGTAATTCAGTATTCCTTAATTTTACCTTAAGAAAGTGCTGATATTTTTCTTTCAAATGTCCATCTCTTCAATATGAGTGCAAAAGAGTTTGTTCCCTTCATTTCTATCATTATAAATAACCTGTTTTTTAGAATCAATATGTTGGGATTTTACTTTATCACTGAGTCTTCTACCATCGTTAACACCTTGACTAGTAAGGTAAAAAAGGATCAGTAAAGAAGTAGTCCATTTGAGGGATTTGTTCAACACTTCTTTCGAGTAGACCAGGTCCCTCTCTAACTTTTCATTCCTATGAATTTTAGACATAAGGTGCTTTTGAGAATCCCTCAGCCTTTATTCAAGATCAATTTGGACCCATGAATTTTTTTTCTTCCCTTTTTCATATACCTCATTTACCTTCTTCAAACTACTCATCAAACTCAAATTTTTAGATTTTGTCTTTATGAACAATTATTCAGTTTCAGAAATTTTAAAGGTTAAAACAATCCACTCGTTTTCTTGATTATCTATTTTAAGTTCTTATGCATTCTTCTCGATAGTTAGTTTACATACACAGTCTACCAACACATTAGCAAGCCTCTTTCTCCTTTGAGCAGAGTAGTTATCTAGATTATCCTTAATGTCAATAAGAGTTACTGCTTTTTTTTCATCTTTTGAGTTTTCCATGAATGAAAATAGGGAATTATAGATAACTGGACTGTTTTCCACTACTAGCATAGAAATATTAGCAAATTTCTCATCTTCATCAGGTTCATTAGAAGAATATCCCCATGCTATCAAAGTTTGCATTTCTGCATACTCAGCTGCGAATTTCCTTTTTGACTTTTAGGGACCTAATCATTCTTTTGCATTTAGTAGCTTCTCATGAATGCTTCAAAACTACCTTTTTTGTGACAACCTTTAATCTTACCATTTATTTTGCAAAGCTGACCACCCCTTTTATTGCTCTAAAAATTCTTGTTGCCAAAAGTGCAACATCAGTGTCTTTTTCACATGAGTCAGACTCTTAAGCCTTGAAGGTCAGAAATATCTCCCTTTTTTCTTGCTTTCTTTCAACCCCTAGTTTAGTTGTAGAAGCCATGATGATAAAAATAATCTAGGTATAAACCTGTTAGAGAGAACCTATTTTTATACCAATTGTATGTACCCTTAGGAGTTGTACCACGCAGTGAAGGACCAGGTCCCTCAAAGTCAATCACAAGCGATAGAACAACAAAGCAACTATAATGTGAAAGAAAATAAAGGTAGCACAGTAAAATAGAAACATAAGATTTTAACACGAAAACCTAGGAAGGGAAAACCAATGGCTTTCCTTCATAACCACCTCAATAAATCTACTATAAAAAATCTCCTGATTATAGTCTAGGTTTCATCCTACCTATAGTCTCTTTTTCCTTGTCATAACTCTACTATAACCTCATCATGGAAACTTAACCAAGGACTCTCTACGCTAATTAACTCTAATCAACCTCACACTTAGGAAACTCAACATAAGCACTCTCTACTCAAAGAGAAAAACACTACTCTTGTAGCCAGAGTAATTTAGTTAGAAATCACTACAAAATCAAGAAAAATTGCTCTAAGCACACTACAATGATCAGAACATGAGCAGTGCTTGAGCAGTCTTGAAATAGAGTTCTTGCTACCTCTCTTCACTCTACAGATTTTTTGCAAAAACTATTTGATGAAGAGATGTCACTTTTATTTTATAGCTGAGTGATAATTATGGCTAATAGATCATTGGACCAGTTGATCTATTTTGTATAAGATAACACCTACAAGTCTGTTACATAAGAGGAAAAAATTGTTTAGACAACAGATGCCAGTTGTACTATGCCTTACACATCTAGGGACCTGGTCCCTTGAAGTTAGCTGCTCATTATCAAATCCACATATAGAAGTTGGTTTTATATTAGGTGAGACTTTGTTGATTTGTTTAGGTATCGAGATGTTGTTAGTATGTTATGGTTTAGATTTGAGTGCATTAACATTTTTCAGTTTAGTTGGAGGCTAGCTAGTGGTTGAAGATAAATTTTGGCTTTTTGGTAGTGAAGTGAGAGAGTTGGTTCAAAAAGAGATACCTATGGAAATATTCTCTCTTCATGATATTTATTTAGGAAGTCATGCTTGGATTATTCGAGTCAAGTACCTCATCCTTTAGATCTTCTGAAATCTTTCAATCAATTTAGTTTTGAGGATGAAAGTCCCGTTACTAGTGGATATTATAATGACCCTCAAAGAAATTTTTCATATTCCAACTTATTTTTACCATTAGAGGTTTACCATAGCTTCCTCAAGTCATTTATGAATTTTAGGGACTGATAGTTTGGTAACCAGGTAGTTTTTTTTATTTTTAAAGCCAATTTCCTATTTAGAAGTCTTTGTTGGTTCCAAATGGCCACTGAGAAAAAATATAAGCAAAACAATCTCGGATGCAAATTCTTACTATTCCAACAACTTTGTAATATCCATTTTAGGGTAGGTATATCTTTTTTTGGGTTTCTATGCACCCGAGCTCATTTTGACCTATTGGTCAAAAAGTTGGAAAATTAAAAATATGGATGCAGGACCCATATTTGGTAGAAATGACCTTCGCTAGAAATAGAACATCACCATTGCATCTAGAATATTGATTTTTGTATGGTTACATATTTCATTTGTATATATCATATTTTGAATGAATTTCGAGGCATCAAAGGGAACTTGGAAAATTTCCAAGTTTCAGTTGATATTTGGTGCTAACAATTGCACATGATGTGTAGAGCAGTTAGTATCACACTAAGGGAGTTGGAAATTGCATCATCTCATCATGAATCCATGAAGTGTGAGTGCACAAATAGATGTGTGATTGCAACACCTGATTTCTTGGAAGGGTATAAATATACCTCTTAGGTCATGAGTTGGCCCATTTTTCATCCATAACTTGAGAGAAAAAGCTCTAATGAGTGTGATAACTTAAAATTAAGGCTTGTTAGTAATTGGAAAGCTTGTATAACATCTATTTAAGTGATTATCTTCTGAATTAAGGTAAGATTCCACCCTTTCTTGGTAAAATTTAATGATTTCTTGACCAAAACCCCTATAGCTCGAGGGCTTGATTTTAGCCCCAAATTAGCTTGGTTATCACCCATTTTTGAGTGTTATGATTCCTTGAGCATTTTTGAGTGTTATGTTGGGTTTTTCTCAATAAGGCATTTTTCATAACTAGGGCCTACATAGGAATTTAAGGGTGATTTTTGGACCCAAAGCACAATGGTGTAATATGGGTATCCTTATTCTTGTATTAATTGTTATATTAGTATTTTGATAGTGTGGCATCTTGAGATCATGTAGTGAAGAGAGATGTCCTATGGACAATTCAAGGATTGATTATTCAGCTTTTGTGTGAATATGAATATTAAGATTGATTATGGGTAGAATGACCAAGTATTTAATAATAAAGTTTGGGGATTAAATGAGGATTTTTTACCTATAAGTTGAAATACATATTATAGTTTAGAATACTATTGCCCCCTCCCTAGATTTAACTAATTCAGAGAATGCATATGTTATAATGCTAGGTTTGGAATATGGTTTAATCATGGTTAATATCATAAACCCTATTTGGACTATTCAAGTGATCTTGAATCCATAATTTAGTTGGATTTGACTCAAGTGCTCATGTTCTAAGTGAAATTCCTATCTTAGGATTGATAATAGTTTATGTACCATCAAGGGGTGAATTTAGATACCTTAGCCTAGTATGTGGTATAAATTGCCTAAATATAGAATTCGAGGATTAGAAGTGGGTTCTTCTAGCCCACTATAGGAGAAGACTTGGGTTAGACCATGTGGACTTATTTATGTATATTAGGCATAGTTGAAACTATTAAGCCTTTAGTAAAAGGTTACTTCATTAATTTATGAATGGTTATTGTTTTCCCTAAATTATTATACATAACTTATAGATTCGAATATCTCATATCTGTAATTTGTAGCCTATGGAAATGATATACCTCATAGTTATGCAATGGCTTATAGATACTATATAGCTTATAACACTAATTATTGATATTAGTTCTGGATACGTATGTGGGACTAAGGCACTAATTATTGATATGAGTTTTGGATACTTATATGGGACTAAGCCCATGATTATGACATCCTAAATATTCTGGATCCACTATTGGGCTTGAGGCTCTATTATAATATTGGTTGGACTTTCAGGACGTTTTTATCATTGTTAAGGATGCGGTTGTAGTTCTGATTATATTGATGCTTATAGTTCGATTATATGAATATTGGTGATGGAACACATAGTTTCAGTACATTCATAAATATTATATCAAAAAATGATATGATTCTAGCTAAAATATGATCTTATTACTATTATTCCTAAATAAGGGTTAAAGCCTTCCTTTCTACCATAAAAATGGATTTTTTCATAACAATAACTGCATGTCTTAAAGGATAACTTATATGATTAAAAATTAGTAATTATGATGTTTTAATGATTTGACTGAGATAGATTGTAGTCTATGATTTGATACTTTTTGACCCTATCTATACGCTTATAATGATTTAGTCCTAAAGTTCACACTAGATAACATATTTATAAATTTACACACTTTTAGACATGACTTGAGTATGTGCACCTATTATATCTATATGCATATCTCTCTGATATAGGACCAAGGAAGATGCCATATTGATGATATAAATTTTGCGTAAAAATCTGATGGAAAATTATAATATTAATATTACATATGTGTATTTTGATGATATTGATAATGTTGATAATATTGAAGGTGTTGATTATACATACTCTGACCGGTTCAATTCTAAGTCTTGATGATATTTATAATCGGTTCAATTTTGATTCTTGATGATATTTATGAGAGGTTCAATTCGTAGTCTTGGTGATATATATGGCCGGTTTAATTCTGAATCTTGATAATATTTATAACCGATTCGATTTCAGGTATTAACTATGTACATATTTTGGTTCTCATCCGGGGATGATTGTGATATTAATTGTATGTTTTGCATTTATTCTTTCATGCTTATTGCTTATCACTAGTATGCATCTATATCAATCATTCTTATTGGAGGGTGGGGGGTTGCAGAGGTATAGGTGATGACTATGCCTTATGGTATGTTAAATGCTGATTGAAACTTATGAATCTAAGGTGGTGGGGGTACGTTATAGGCTCGGCTAGGTATTTGGTTTTCCGAACTATCTAGTTACTCATGTAGTTATTGATATTTTTACTATCATTGTTATAATAATTTTTATGGCTAGTTTATGATGGTTGGTTATTGATTCGGTATCGAGATTCAAGGCATGATTCAAACTCTTCTATCTTTTGATTTCATTATTATGCATGATGAATTAATGATTAAGCATATGGATTAGAAACCTTGAGTATTCTAGCACTAGTACCTAATATGATTATGAGTTCTTGAAATGCTAGTCTAATGATGTAGGCTATATTTTGAATTGACCTTATATATATACATATGTATATTTAGCTAATGTAGGTATGGTATTACTGTATATCTCTTTCCTTCTATCATTTTTTTAGGTTATATATTCATTCCTTGGCCTTGTATACTATTATATATCCTTCTTTCACCCTTTATTTGTATATTGGCTGGTGATGTATGGTATAGTGCTGAGATTCTTGAGTATGGGTGGAATATGATAGTTCATCCTTAATACTTCCTTTGCCTTACTATATTAGTTTCTTGACTAGGAGTAGTACAATTACTAATAATTCCTCACTTGTTGTATTATATGATTGTTGGACACTTGGGTGTAGTTTCCATTCTGTCTATATGTTATATATATATCTGCATTATATTTGGGACTCAGTTCATGGTATGAGTTATTTCATTAATGTGTGCATCGTGAGGGGTAGCCATCGCTTAGAGACTTAGAGTGAGCTCATGACGTTTGGGGTATTACTTACCTCACTCTTATGGAATAGACTAGTTTCTATGGCTTTTTTGGAGATAAGTTGTATTTGTGTAATTCCCTTGGTATTTCATTTTTGTACTCATATTTTATAATAAGATCTTGTACTAATATCATCATGTTTTCGGATATATTAAGTACTTGACCTTTTATTACTTCTAATCCGCTTTCTTTCTTATATATTTTTATAGTCCATTATTAGCCATTCGGAACTTTGGGTTTGGCTTGCCTACTAGTGGGTCATAGTAGGCACCATCATGACCTAAGAAATTGTATCCTGACAAACACAATCTTATTAATGAGGCTACTTGGGAGGTTGAGTCCGACATACATAGTAGTTATCTATAACTTTTCGCTGATTCATGCACTTACTTGGACTTTAGTTTGATAACGAACTAGATTCTTAGTGGTGGATATTATAAGAACATAATTTTTTGTGAATTATTTATTTTATATAATTTTACTATTTGCCCTCCCCCTCCTATGATGTTTCTGGGGTGTACGGATGTTTGACAGGATTCCTAATGCATTTTTGATGCAATTAGTGTCATTTTTGAATATAGTATAGTATCATATCTTATTTGTCTTATTTAGATTTTGAATTAATCCTCAAGTTCACATCACAAACATGGAAAAATCTCTAAGTTTGTTGGTGTAAAACCATTTGAAGAAGTTGCTTAAGCGACCCTATGGTCGCCTAATGAGTCAGTTAATGTGGCTAAGTGATGCTTAAGCGACGACCCATCCATTAATGGATATTTCTTAAGCAATTGGAAGCGAAGGCCACCTGATATGTCCTAATCACTTAAGAGGCCATTTAATCTCTTAATCGATCACAACTGGGCCTCATTAAAAAAATTAATTTTCCTAATTTTTCTTCTATTTATGAGACATTAAGCTTTGGGTTGTAGAGTTCTTGAGTGATTTAATCCATTCTCAAGCTGGGGTAAGTACTAAATAACTATTTCAATTATTTTACTTTTATTCTTGTCATCTAGAGCCCATTAAAAAGCTATTTCAAAAGTAAAATTTGGAAATTTTGATTCAGAAGGCCTAAAATTATTTTTCTTCAATTTAAACCATATTTTAAATCTGTTTTCACTTAGTTTTCTCCTATGAATTCTTTTAATAATGGGTAATATATTTATTGAAAAAAATTTCTATTTTACCCTTCTGGTTTGAAAAACCTATTTTGGTGGTTTGTTTAGCCTCAACTTGGAAGTTGGAAACAAGAGTATATTTGTCTTTCTTTAGATTCATAGACACTATATTTTTATTTTTATTTTACTCTAAGGCTGGTCGATAAGGGAAGGCTCTAGGTTAAAGTGTGTTGGACCAGATTTCTTCGCTTTAAGGTAGGCTATGACTTAAGTTTCTTCAGATGATTTGGGTTGATAATATCTTATATAAAAACATGCTATAAGAATGTGAATGAACCACAAAAATAGTGTTAATGTTGTTTGGTTCCCATACGGGGGCTGATATGTTATTATTTATGGGTTTAGAAATAATATCAATGTATGGCCCATGTGGTGTTCTTTTTTGATATTATTGACTTTGGGCATACATATGGTTTTTTTAGTCCCGATGAATTGCTTAAGTTGTCTTTTATGTGAGGCAGTGATGTATTACGAGTATATTTTGTTCTAAAGGTACATAGCATATATTGGATCATGGATGGTTGGCATATTGAGTGGTTTTTTAGCTCAGTACAGTTGTATTGGTTGGATAAGAGATTCTTATTTTGGTTTTACTATGAGCATTACATCCTTATATATTACATACATTAATAAGACATTGGTACCATTATGGAAATACTGTTTTTTCTAATAGAAATATGACACATTTGCAATCCTTCTGTAATAGTTGACGAGATAGAGAGAAAATATAAATATTGAGACTAGATCAGTTATTGATATTGCATATGGGTTGAAAATACCCCATGGGTCCTACCATAAGAGCATTTCTCGGTAGGTGTATATGGAGGTTATGCGAAACTTTGGACATATCACATAATCATTCTCATTGCATTTTCGTACCTTGTTCATCTTCTGTGTTGTACTTTTGTGTTTGACTTAATGTCTATCCTTTCTGTACTTGTATATGGTGTATGTGATAGATCAAGAACTGTTAGTGGAGACGATGTGGGTTATAATTTGGGACATTTTCTAATTCTAGTTGACATGCTCATAGTGTGTCTTTACATACTAATTTTCTACTTTGCTCAGATGGCCTATGATACCTACTGAGTACAACTAGATTATACTTATCCTTACTATTCCCTTTCGGTGTAGATCTAAGTGTGAGCACGCATCATGGTAGCTAAGTTGACATGGTGATTCAATATATCCGAGGTAGTGGCTGCTCTATGCTTCTAGAGTTCACCTCTTTCCCTATCCTATCTAGTTTAAGTCTTATTGTTTATTTGGATATAGACTTTGGAGATTAAAATAGTTTTTGGTTTTAGTTATTCTTATATCTTTAGTAGAGTATACTCTATCCACCCCTTGATTTTTCTTTTTGGTTCTTTTAGGATGGGGGGGGGGGGGGGGGCTCTTTGAACCATATTATATTTTTAGAAATAATTTTTTTCTTCTTTAATTTTTTTATTTGTAGGAGTAATTATTTTTGGAGAGAGAAATTTTTTTCATTGGATTATACTAGCAATTAAGACCTAATTTTTCATACTATTTTCCTATGAGCGCTTAAGTATTAAATAAAATAATAGACTTTTTTTGCGTCTAGGCACATGGAATTGATCCATTTTGTTTGATACTTATGCCATATGTGGAGATAATGTTTTTCGTACATTCTATGTCTTGCATCCTAGTCTCGAACTTGTCTTGCATATTATTGAAGAAAAATAAAAAGTATTTCTTTTTTTAGAATATGATAACATGCCTTCTTTGATATGTCTTGTAAATTTTAGCCTTTTCAGATATTATACACTAGTTAGCGATTTGAGCCTATAGCCTTTTTTTTTATAGCCATATTTTTACCTTAATTCATTTTATGAATTCTTAACTATTTTATCCTGCTTCCTTGAGCACTATAGCATAGAAAATGGTGAAATTGTTATATCTGAAGAAAAGGGTTGGCTAAGTGTAAAAGCTGACCAATGATAGCTACAAAGTGATGAAAAGGCTCTCTTTGATAGAATGTGCCATGAAACACAGAAAAAATACTTTAGGAAAATGAATTTATTGAAGTATTCTTGATTTGATGAGAAATACTTGTAAAAGTAATTGACGAAGGGAGGGATGAAAAAAATAAAATGTTGAAAATAAAGGGTGATGAAGTTTAAAAAGTTCAACGTGCCTAGGGAAGTGTAAATCACTATTATATAATTTTTCTACCCATTTACAAGCCAACATTATAACTGTTAAAGTCCTATTTGATTCTATTCAAACATAGGTAATCAATAGCGACACACATAATGGGCAAGCTTATAGTTCTTTATGCATATATGTGATTTTTTTTGTGAGTGTGAGAGTTGTTATTTGATGTGAAGTCATCAAATTATATTCAATCTTTTGAATTGAGTGTGTGGACTATTTCTTCTTATGTAGATACTTATTTCATGATAGATAGGTGATGTTATTAACTTTCTATGAGAAGAATAGGTAAGCAAACTTAACTTTTATAAGTTACAGACTATCTTTGAGTTTAGGAGGTTAGAGGTTTGTTGTTTGTTTGTATTTCTTGCATAATGATCGAGAAGTATACTTGATGTTGTGAATTGCTCTATGGTTTACTTATTTGTATCAACAAAAGAGGTGGAGTTCCTCGAATTAACTGAGATGAGCTTTAACAATTGCTTGAGAACCAATAAAAGTTCAAGTGTAGCGTGTTGATGTGAGACCAAAATTTCATATTTAGTCATTTTTGCATCTCATTTAGTATTTTATTTATCCTTTATAGGTATTGATTTTATGGATTATTCTTAACATTATATTTTTATATATAGGATGAAATTTGTATGAAGATGAAGAAATTTGGAGCAAAAATAAAATTAAAATTGAGCAGTTATATCAGGAAATCAAGCAAGTAGCTTAAGGAAGTAAATTTAATATTGTATGAATATTCACAAGGTACAATAATTGAATGTAAATGGTAACCCAACTGACACGTGGCACTCATGAAGACATGGGTGAAAAAGTTATGTGGCTGCCTACTTCGCTGCAATTCAGTCTAATTTGGATTGGTTTTTTATTTCCTAGTTTATTTTGGACTCAATTATTTTATTTTGGAGTCCTTCTTACACCTTTAAATATTCCATAAAATTATTTTTTAGGTAACTTGTGACAAATTTTGATTATTATTAGTACACTAAAGTTTAAGAGAAGTAACTTGTATACTTTTTATTTAGAGAAAGCTTCGAGCCGCTGTGGAGGCTAAAGACAAATTGGTTTATTTTTTTCTTCTCCATTTAATATTTTTTTTATTTGATAATTTAAGATCCAAGATTTAATCTAATTAATTTATAAGTTCATAATTATGATAATGTGTATAATTTTTAATTGTGATTTTCAAGGCCTGAGAAGATAAATCCCACAACTAAGGTTGTAAGAAAGATAATTAACTAATGAAAGAGATTAAGTGTGAAGTCATTCAAGACCAATGTGCTTGCATGTATTGGTATGACCTTCGATTTGATTGCTTTCTTGATGGTTGCAAACATTAGGAACTCATGTGTTTCTTGACTGATCAAGAGCGAGATAAAAGATTGAGAAAAGTTGATAACAATAGAAATATGAAGCTATCTAATGCCACCCAAAAATACACCTCTAGGAATTATTATACAGTCGATGTTAAATATAGTAACCCAACTAGGTTGGGGTTTATCCCATAGGGAATAAGCTTGAAATATGTCTCAAACTTGATGAAATAATTAGGCAGTTTGGAAAAGTAAATAGAGGGATTACCTGTAATCAGTAAATAGTAGAAAAACTTGAATGCTCTTTGTTTTAATAATCAGAAACAAACATGAGGATTTTTTTCTATTTCTCATGCTCAATTCGACTAACTCAATGTTATGCATGCAGAATCTAATAAGATAGGTACCCTTTACCTTGTGAGTCTCAGGGTGTTGCCTTACTAACCCTTGCCCGCGATCCCAATTGAACAATCACCTTAAGGGTCTCAATTTATTAGACGAGGGTTGATAGCCTCGAATACAGGAAAGTCCTTAGCTTCTTCAGTCGTTAAGGAAGTTAACAATACAAAGAAGATCATTATACATGAAACAACAATGATCTAAACAAATCTCACACATTTCCTACATTGTTAATCCGCTAGGGTTCTCACAAACCTAGCTAAGGGAATTAGCCACTCATAGTTGTAAGAAATGATTTAGCATTCATAAGTGAAAGAATGAAAATAATCTCACAATAAATTACGAAGAAAACACGAAGTCTCAAATTGAATAATAAACCAAAAACAAAAAATAAGGGAATTTCATGATCAAAAGTCAATATTGAAATTAACATATATTTGTAAGAGTATAGAGTGTGTAACCTAATACAAGAATAACTCAAGGGTATTTATAGTTTCTCAAAATAACAAATAAAATGTAATTAAAATAAATTATGAAAATTAAATCGGCAGAGGTCATGCCTCAGGCAACGAGTTATTAGGACTCGTAACAACTCATTAGCTACTTTTGTTTCTCTTTCTATCTTTAGTGATGATGACTCATTGTCATTCATAATGAGTCATTGACTGCAAATGTCACTCTAGTGAATCTTTAACTTTCAAAACTTTTGGGTCTATTGTCATAATGACTCCTCAACATGAGTCATTGTCGATCATAAGGACTTGGGGTCTTCATTTATTTCCACTGGAACCTCAACGTGGCTATTCTCAGGATTTTTTCACATATACTCAAAAGGACTCATACCATGAATCGTTGTAACTCCTAATAAGTCATGGCCATCCTTCACTTTTTTTTCTGAAATCATCATCACTTAAAATTGACATCATGGCTTGAGACACGAGTCATTAGGAGACTAAATGACTTCTGGTCCACTCACTACTTTGAATATTTTCAGAACTCTTTATTCCTTTTTTGATCAAAGACAATTCAAAACTAATTTACCTGCAACATACACTAAACTGTAAGAACCTGCAAAATCTTAAGCTTAATTCAGTTCTTTAAAGCTTGCTAAGGGGTATCAGACTTGGTAAATTTTAGCTAAGTATTCAGACTTAGTGTTATTTTAGACTTCATAGGTTGGAGGCTCTATTTCATAACCCTTATGACCTTGAAGTAGTAATATTTTGGTTGAATCATGTTCAGGAATGTCAGTGGGTGTTTCTGAACAAGTTTTTTGATTTTTTTTGGACTTTATTTTGATCATATTTGAAAGCTCAAGCTAGTGGATCGATGTGATCTTGATGCGCCGCATCACCCATCGCATCGATGAATTATCTTCCCCAGCTTCGAGTGTAAATTCTAGTGAATCAACGTGGACTCAATGCGGTGTGTTGGCCATCACATAAATGCCAATAATGCAATGCGTCAGTGTGTGTGTTGCTAAACCAATTTTCATTAATTAAAAATAGTGCCCAGAGGGGTATTTGGGACATTTTTTCTACTTTGACCCAGCCCCTAAAACATGAAATTCATCTTCCACAAAGCAAGTTACACTCTTTTCTATAAATTTTCTCTCTTGAATAAAACCCTAGAACATTAATTTCAAGATCAATTCTCAAGAACACTTCCTCAATTTTTAAGAATTTAATTGGTAAGGTATGTCAAGTGTTCATCGAAGGGTTCCTTCCACCCTTGGAGTCCAAGAAACTCTTTTAAATTTCAAGTAGCTTGATTTCATGCTTTCTATGATTTGGATTCAAATGTATTCATGATTATAATGTTGATTAGTTTTCTATTCCATGATTAAGTGCAAGATTTATGTAAAAACAACTATTATGCATGTATTATCATTTGAAATCATATTAAAGCATTGAAATTGTGGTGCTCACGTGTTGATTAGTACTATGTTCATATATAATTCCTTCCAAGTTTTTGATGAGTTGTGCATGAGAAGTAAATAATGAAACTATATCATGTTAGCATGTATTCAAGTACATCTCATGCAAGTGTTTGCTTGAATGACCCAATGAATGATGATCAAGTAGTTATTTATCATGTTTCAAGATTGTGCCTTGTCTTAAAAGTTATGCTATCAAGTCTTAGGGGTATTTAATACCCAACAGTTTAGTTGATTACCTAGAGCCATGGTTAGTCTCAGGATAGTTTCAGTCATGTCAAGATCATTAGTACTCTCAGCCAGTTATAGTATTCAGGAAGAACTTAGTAGGGTCAGTATCAGTCCAGTCCAGTTTAGTATTCAGTTTGGACATCTGTAATTTTAGTCTGTTAATTGAATTTGGTAGTATTTCGTTAGTCAATGGAACTCAGTGAACTCAGTTTTATTAAGTTAAACAATATGATTAGTAGCTGTTTAGTCCTTCTTAGAATAGATTAGAAGTCAATCAAGCGTATATTTAGTTGGGAGTAGGATGTAGCTCCGAGTGAACCTAAGGATAGGGACTCACCTGCTAGTCAAGGATGTGATCCATAGAATTAGCCCTTGTGTTCCAAAACTATGTAGCCAACGTAGGTTGAGAAATCAACCTGCCAGTTCAGGGTTGATGAGGTGTCCTACCCACAAATTGAAGGTACCACCACTCTCATTAAGAGCACCTTCCAGATGAGAGTGACTCAGCTTATCTTTACCTGTGGCACAGTACTTACGCCCTTCAAACTGGGGTTATAGGTTGGACCCCAATCCATTCAGAGAGGGGCAAGTCAATTAGATGATTACCTCCCACAGTCTCAATTTCAGTCTCAGTATAGAACTCAGTTAAGTTCTACATATTCAGGAATGTTAGATCTTATAACTCAGCATAGTATATAACTCAGACCAGCTCTTCAGAATTAAGACTGTCAGATTCAGTCACTCACTTATGAGATGCACAGTATCTATAAATTTTGATATCAGTAAATTAGTAATTCAAAACACAGTATCTGGTGTTATCATGTTGTTTGTTATAGTTTACGTATTCATGCATATACTCTCACTCAGTTATATTCAAGTAATTTAGTCAGTATTGTTCATGCATATCAACCCATGGATCTTATCCTACCTTACTTAGCATACCAGTACATTCAAAGTACTGATGCATACCTTTCTTTTGCTCTATGATGTCTTACATCATAGGTTCAGACGCACGGGCTCCCGATCATAATTAGCAGCCTTATCTATCATCAACAGACTTAGTAGTGAGTCCTCATAGTTTAAGGATAGAAATATTATTTTAGTAGTTCAGCATCTCAGTTTATCAATTTTTGATAGTCGAGGTTAGTTGGGGGCTTGTCCCATCAACTTCTTGTTCCAAAAGTAGAGTCTTTTCAGACTAAATTAGATTTAGATGGATGTTTTAGTTTGGTATTTTTATACAGTATTCAATTTTATCATAGTATTGAACCTTATGGCATATTTCTCGCTAAATTTCTATATATATCCAGTATTACTATTCAATTATTACAGCAGGTACAAGTCATGGGTTTGCTTGTGGTCCTTCAGGATTATGAGCACCATGAAGTTCCAGGGGTATAGAATCGGGGCATTACAAACTTAGTATCAGCGCCTAAGGTTCAACAAAGTCCTAGGAAGTATGAAAGTTGTATCTAGTATAGTCTTGTTCATGGGTGTGTTGTCTGCCACACTTACGGACAGGAGTCTATTAGATGTTTTAGGAAAAAGTTTCCCTTATTTCAATATTTATGTCGTACGAGTAAGCATGAACTCCATTAAAATCTCAGTCTAATTAATCTCTTCCTTATGCTTCCAGAACATGCCTCCCAGAAAAGCTAACAAAAGAGGAGATAAAAAAAGACCAGCTTTTCTACCCATTCAGGCAGATCCCCTGAATGAGCATGTCTCTCACGCTAAATTCAGTATTGTTTACACGACATTTGCTTATTCAGTAGTTTATCAGAATAATTTGCACACTATTGTCCTATCTAGGTTATTAATTTACCCTCAGCAGGATGAGGGAGGGGAGCATAAGAAGAATAAGAGAGCTAGAACCAATAATTCTAAGTTAAGATCAACGGGTAGTAACCGCTCCCAATTCCATAAGAGATTCTCAAGCCTAGTTCTGCCTTCAGCCAGGGCACCACAGTTTAAGTTTAAGGATGACAGTCAAAATGAGGCATCTAGTTCTAAGTTGCAATGTTGGGGAAAGGGTGTTTGTACTAATCCACTTTTGCGGGGAATGTGGTAAGAACCATAATACAGTATGCAGAGCTAGCAATGATGTATGTTTTTGATGCGGTAAGCCATGGAATAGGATACGGAAGTGTAGAGTTATGGCTAAAAGGGGAAAGGATTTATGCCAATAGGGTCAGTCCAACCGTCCTTGAGCTCAGTTCGGTCGCCCTAATCAGCAGGGCCACTTCCAGTACCACCAATGGGCAGGGCCCAAACAGGCTTCATGCACTTTAGTCCGGGAAAGATCAGGAAAGTTCTTCTGATATGGTCACTAGTACATTACAAATCTTTCATTTACATCTATATTCCTTATTAGATCCGAAAGCCTCTTCGTCTTTTGTAACTTCTTACGTAGAGATTGACTTTGGAGTCAGCCCTAATTATTCTAGCAGATCCTTTCTCGATCTCTACCCTAATTGGTAAATCTATCATAGTCCGGCGGGTATATAGGAACTATCAGGTTATGGTATCTCAGAAAGTCACTTCAACAGAATTAGTCGAATTAGAGATGAACAACTCTGATGCCATTCTCAACATGGATTCCTTAATTCATGCAATGCCTCAGTCGACTGCAGAAATAGAATTATTCAGTTTTAGTTCTCGAATGAGCCCGTCCTAGGGTGGAGGGGTAGTAATTTAGCACTTGGGGGTCAACTTGTTTCCTACCTTAGGGAAAGAAAAATAATATCTAAGGGATGTGTCTACCATCTTGTTCAAGTCCAGCACTTTAGATTAAAAACCCCTACTCTTGAGTCAGCATCAGTAGCATATAAATTTCCTGATGTCTTTTTCAAAAGTCCTCTCAGAGTTCCTTCCAAAAGGGAAATCGACTTCGCAATAGACCTTTTTCCAAATACTCAGCCCATATCTATTTTGCCATATAGAATGGCACCGATAGAACTCAGAGAGTTAAAAGAACAGTTGACGGATCTCCTAGATAAGGGATTTATCATACCCATTGTGTCCCCTGTGGGGTGAACCAGTTGTATTTGTGCATAAGAAAGATGGTTATCTTAGGATTTGCATTGACTACCATCAGCTAAATAAAGTCACAGTCAAGAACACGTATCCACTTCCCAAAATTGATGACTTGTTTGACAAACTTCAGGGTGCCAGTTACTTTTCTAAGATAGACCTCAGATCAGGCTATCCATCATCTCAGAGTCAGAGAAGGTGACATTTCAAAAATTGCTTTCAGAACTCAGTATGGTCACTTTGAATTCTTAGTCATGTCATTTGGTCTTACCAATGCCCCAACAACTTTCATGGGCTTGATGAACTGCGTGTTCAAGCAGTACCTGTACATGTTCATCATAGTTTACATAGATGACACTCTTGTCTATTCCCATAATGAGGATGAACTTTTTGATCATCTTAGAATTGTACGTCAGACTCTAAAAAACCATCAGTTATCATGGTATCTTATCTATTCATGTCTTACATATTTGCTCTATGATAATAGCTCATATTCGTACATGTTAGCAAAAATATATACGCTTACAGTTCCTAGTATAGGAGTTTTAGTTCACTCATTATTACGAATCATGTTTCATGAATACCGAAACTGAAGACTCAGTTCATATAACTCATGACTCATGTACTTATGTCATGCTTTATAGTATGCCCAGTTTCCAAGACTCATGCTACACTCCTAGCGGTCGGCCAAGTTCAGATTATGTCATGTATATCCTCACTTTAGGTCTCTTGATAATCCATGGTGTTGCTATTCTATTCCTCAGGCCTTAGTTAAGTATCGAGTTCGGCATAGTATTCAATCATTCTTTAGGACCTCATGTTTTAACCCTTTAGTGAACTCTCCTTACAAAATAATGTAGTGATGAGCGATTGCTTAGATGGGAGAGAGTAAATGTTTCACGATAAGAAAAGATTTTAGCATGCTTGTATTACATGAGGCTGTAGTTATGAGAATAGGCCTGAATGTCAGGGAAGTTTGCTAGGTAAATGGATAGCAAGAAGTTCTATTTAGTTTTTGAAAGGAGAGAAATTAGTTTTTTTTCATGAGATGATAAGTTGAGAAAATGCCGAGTGTGAGTGTCTACTCAGATCCTCAATTTCTGTCAGTCTACATCACCTAGTTATCAGAACACAGTATTCAGTTGTAGTGTGAGATCAGTTACAGTCTCAGTTATAGTCTTAGTTAATTCTTAGTTACAGTCTCTATCATAGTCTCAGTCCAGTAATGAGATCAGAAACTCTGTTAAATTTCAGATTTACTTGACCATAGCGCACATGTATAAGTTATTCAGTTATCAGTATTTCAGTACCTCAATTTACAAACTATTTCAGAATCATGTTATACACTTGGTCTTGAGTTCTCAAATAATATAGTCTCTACATATTCATGCTCAGTACCTCAAGTTACTCAGTCAGCCCTTACTTCATATGTAGAATACTCTACAATTTCAGTCTAAACTAAGTGTAGTTCAATCTTACATGACTAGTATTCAACTATCATCCATTCAGTTAATCAGATAAGTTAGTATATTTATGCATTCGTGCTCAATGCCCATCTGAATATTTATAGTAGTCTCAGGTGAAGTGTTGTAATGGGGTGGAGAGTATAGTTTAGAGAGTTTTTGAGGAATATGTCTAAGCTTGAAAATTTGTAGTTACAGTGCATAAGGCCTAGTCACTCTATCTTAGATGATAATTCGTAAGCCTAGCCTCATATTACAAAATTTTAGCTAGGATGTGATTTCTTATTCAGATGTTTTATTCAGCCCATGCCAAGATTTCTTGCTCCCTAAAGTCATAAGAACTCTATAGATAGAGTGTCAAGGAAATGCTTATGTAGAGTATTCTATTTTAGCATGAGTTAGTCTGTAAGCCAATAATTCAGTTTAGCAGCCAGGCAGACAAGTTCATATGGTTTGGTTTCCCATCTTTCCATCTAGTCGCACTATACGAAGCCTCATAAATGCAACTATTCCAAGATGGACCAACCAGATAGTTACATGTTTAGCTCAGTTCATGTATCATGTCTTAGTTTCTGATCCTTGATATTCAGCCAAGACTCTATTTTGAGGAGCCCTATGCATCGTTCCAGCTTTTCCTCAGTATCATAGCAAAGTCAGCATTATTCAAGGGACATAATGTCCCAAGCAGGAGATACACCATAACCCTCGGGCTCTTATGTCCTAAACCTCTCAGTTTCTCTTCACGTAACTAATCTAGTTTGGATAAATTGGTACCCATGAGTGGACCCTCAATTTTAATTCTCTGTCGTAAACCATGCATTTAGGGGCTCATTTCAGTCCATGATATTCAATTCATGTATCATGTTTTATTTATAGTTATGTTCTCATATTCCCGTTCATGCATGTTTAGTAACCGATCTTAGGTTCATCAATATTCTCAGCTTAAGGTAACAGCCTTCCTTAGATTGGCTTAGTCTATATTCAATTACTGTTATAAACTTTGTATCTATTACTGTTGCATATTCAGTGATGCATTCATGAATGAGTTCAGTCATGTACTCATGCATCAAATATGCATATTCAGTTTGAAAACTCATCTTATTAGTAGTTTCAATCAGGTGTTCCATGCATCAGATATGCATGCTCAGTGTGTAAGCTCAGTCTATCAGAGTTTCTTAGCTTAGTTAGTCCCATTCGAGGACAAACGTTCCTAAGAGGGAGATATTGTAGGACCCCGCAAAATCCTATGCTTAACTCAGTCCTTTAATACTTATTAAGGGGTCCTAGTTTAGAAAATTTTAGCTAAGTATTTAGACTTAGTGTTATTTTAGCCTTCATAGGTTGGCGACTCTATTTCACAACCTTCATGACCTTAAAGTAATGATTCTTTAATTGAATCATGATTAGGAATGGTAATGGGTGTTCCCAGATAAGTTTTGGATTTTTTTCGACTTCGTTTGGATCATATTTGAAAGCTTAAAACAGTGGATCAATGTGATCTCGACGCAACGCATCGCCCTTCACATCAATGAAATATTTTCCCCAGCTTCCAATGCAAATTCTAGTGAACGAAAGTGAAATCGATGCGGCACATTGGCCATCGCATTGACGCCAACGATGTGGAGCATCGGTCTACGGTCGCTAAACCAGTTTTCAGTAATTTAAAACAGCAACTAGAGGGGTATTTAAGTCATTTCCCCACTTCGTATCAACCCTTAAAACATGAAATTCATCCCCCACAAAGCAATTTATACTCTTTTCTCTCAAATTGCTCTCATGAACAAAACCCTAAAACATCAATTTCAAGATTAATTCTCAAGAACACTCCATCAATTTTCAAAAATTTAATTCCTAAGGTTTGTCAAGTGTTTATCCAAGGGTTTCTTCTACCCTTGGAGTCCAAGAAACTCTTTTAAATTTCAAGTAGCTTGATTTCATGCTTTCCATGGTTTGGATTCAAATTTATTCATGATTATAATGTTGATTGAATTTCTATTCCATGAGTAAGTGGAAGATTTATGTAAAAACAACTATTATGTATGTATTATCATGTGAAATCATGTTAAAGGCTTGAAATTATGGTACTTATGTGCTGATTAGTACTATGTGCATAAACAATTCCTTCCAAGTGTTTGATGAGTTGTTCATGAGAAGTAAATAATGAAATTATATCGAGTTACCTTGTATTCAAGTTCATGTCATGCAAGTGTTTGCTAGAATGTCCCAAAGAATGAATGATGATCAAGTAGTTATTTATCATGTTTCAAGATTGTGCCTTCTTATATAATTTATGCTACTGTGTCCTGGGGGTATTTAATACTCAACAATTAAGCTGATTACCTAGAACTATGGTCAGTCTCAGGATAGTGTCGGTCATGTCACGATCAGTAGTACTCTCAGTCAGTTACATAACTCAGGAAGAACTCAGTAGACTCAGTATCAGTTCAATCCAGTTCAGTATTCAGTTTTAACCTCAGTAAATTCAATCAGTTAATAGAATTTAGTAGTATTCCATTAGTCAACGTAACTTAGTGAAATCAGTTCAGTTTAGTTAAATAAAATGATTAGTATCAGTTCAGTCCATCTTAGAACAGTTTAGAAATAAGTCAAGTATCTATTCAGTTGGGAGTAGGAATCAGTAGCGAGTGAATCCAAGAATGGGCACTCACCTGCCAGTAGAATATACGATCCTTAGAAGCAATCCTTGTATTATAGAACCTGCCAGTTGAGGGTTGATGAGGTGTCCTACCTACTAGTTGAGGGTTGATGAGGTGTCCTACCTGCCAGTATAGGGTACAACCATTCTCATTCAGAGCACCTACCAGATAAGGGTGATTCAGCTTGTCTTTACCCATGGAACAATACTGACACCCTTCAAACTGGGGTTACAGATTGGACCCTAATCCATTCAGAGAGAGGCATGTCGGTTAGATGATTACCTCCCATAGTCTCAGTTTAAGTCTCAGTATAGAACTCAGTTCAGTTCTACAGATTCAGGACTGTTAGATACAGTTACTTAGCTCAGTATAGAACTCAATACTGACACCCTTCAAACTGGAGTTATAGATTGGACCCTAATCCTTTCAGAGAGAGGCATGTTAGTTAGATGATTACCTCCCATAGTCTCAGTTTATGTCTACGTAAAGAACTCAATTAAGTTTTACAAATTCAGGACTATTAGATATAGTTACTCAGTTCACACAAACTCTCCAGAATCAAGACTGTCATATATAGTAACTCAGTTATCAAATACACAGTATTTGTAAACTTAGATATCAATAATCAGTAATTAAGAACTCAGTATCTAGTGTTATCCTCATCTCAGTTATAGTTTATATATTCTTGCATATACTCTCACTTAGTTATATTCATGTCATTCAGTCAGTATTGTTCATATGAATGAATCCATGCATCTCATCCTACATCACTTAGCATACTAGTATATTCAAAGTACTGACACATACCTTTCTTTTGTGCTATGATGTCTTGTATCATAGGTTCAGACATACGGGCTCCCGATCATACTTAGTAGCCTGATCTATCAGTAGCAGACTTAGTGGTGAGTCCTCATAGTTTGAGGAAAGACTTATTATTTCAGTATTTCAGTATCTCAGTTTATTAGTTCTCAATAGTCGAGGTTAGTTGGGGGCTTGTGCCATCATTTCCTTGTTCTGATAATAAAGACTTTTCAGACTAGAGTATTTTCAGAAGGATGTTTCAGTTTGGTATTGTTATACCGTATTTAGTTTTACTACAGTATTGAACCTTATGGTATGTTTTCCACTAAATTTCTGCATATTTGTAGTATTACTATTCAGTTATTACAGTAAGTATCAGTCATGGGTTAGCTTATGGTCCTTTGGGATTATGAGCATCGTATAGTGCCTCAGGTAAAGACTTGGGGGATTATAAACTTGGTATCATAGCCTAAGGTTTAACAGAGTCCTAGGAAGTCTGAAATTCGTACCTAGTAAAGTCTTGTGATGGGTGTGTTGCGCACCACACTTATGGACATGAGGCTATTAGATGTTTTAGGAAAAAGTTCCCCTTCTTTCAGTACTCCTGTCATATGATTAAACATGAGCTTCAGTTAAACTCTCAGTCAAATTCATCTATTCCTTATGCTTCCATAACATGCTTTCCAGAAAAGCTAATGAAAGAAGAGATGAAAACCCACCAAATTCTCTACCCGTTCAGGCAGATCCCCTGAATGGGCATGTCTCTCATACTGAATTCAGAGTTGCTTTTACTACATTAGCTTATTCAGTAGTTTCTCCGAATAATTTTTAGACTATTGTCCTGTCTAGGTTATTGACTTACCCTCAACAAGGTAAGGAAGGGGAGAATTGGAAGAACAGGAGGGATAGAACCAATTATTCTAAGCCAAGATCAGGGGGTATTAACCACTCAAAATTTAGTCAGAGATTCTCTACCCCATTTCCGCCTTTAGTCAGCGCGCTAGAGCTTACGTTTAAAAATGACAACCAAAATAAGTCATCAGATTCTAAGTTACAAGGTAGGGGAAAGGGTGTTCATATTAATCTCCTTTGCGGGGAACGTGCTAACAACCTCAAGGAAGTATGTAGAGCTGGTAATGATGTATGTTTGGGATACAGTAAGCCAGGCCATAGGATGTGGGAGTGTAGAGTAATGGCTCAGAGGTGAAAGGATTTACGCCAATAGGGTCAGTTCGGCCGTCCTTTATCTCATTCGGTCGCCCGAATCAGTAGGGTGCCACTTCCAGTACCTCCAGTGGGTAAAACCCAAATAGGATTCATGCACTTCAGTCCTAATATGATCAAGAAAGTTCTCTAGAAGTGCTCATTGGTACATTACAGATCTTCCATTTACATGTATATGCCTTGTTACATTGGGGAGCTTCTTTGTCCTTTGTAATTTCTTATATAGCTATTGACTTTGGAGTCAGGCCCAAAAATTCTAGCAGACCCTTGCTCAGTCTCTACCCTAGTGGGTAAATCTATCATGGCCCGGCGGGTATACAAGAACTGTCAGGTTATGGTGTCTCAGAAAGTCACTTCAGTAGAATTTGTTGAATTAGAGATGACTCATTCTTATGCCATTCTCGACATGTATTGGCTTCATTTCCAGTATACCTTAGTCGACTGCAGAAACATAATTATCCAGTTTTAGTTCCCGAATGAGCTCGTCCTAGGGTGGAGGGGTTGTACTTCTGTATTTAGAGGCCAACTTGTTTCCTACCTTAGGGCAAGGAAAAAAGGAAAAATGCTATTTAAGGGATGTTTCTACCATCTTATTCGAATCCTAGACTTTAGATTAGAAACCTCTAATTTTGAGTCAGTATTAGTAGAATGTGAATTCCCAGATGGGTTTACTGAAGATCTTCCCGGAGTTCGTCCCAAAAGGTAAATCGACTTTAGAATAGGCCTTTTTCCAGATACATAGCACATATCTATTTTGTCATACAGAATGGCACCTGCAAAACTCAGAGAATTAAAAGAATAGTTGAAGGATCTCCTAGATAAGGCATTCATCAGACCTAGTGTGTAACGCCTTGAAAAATGGGTCCCGGAGTGTCACATGGTTCTTGAGGCTACGAGTAGCCCCAAGCTAACCCTTTGAGTCATTTTCATTCAGTTCAACACAAATCAATGGGGTTTCCATAAATAACCCTCAAATATCAACAGAGTAATCATCATCCAAGAATAAAAGAATTTCAGAAAGATAACAAAATATGACTTATTAGTCAACTCCCAATGTCTACACTAGTCTGACAAGCCTCTAAGAAAATCAATAAAACCAGCTAACCATTGAGATATGCCCCTACTGACTCATACTCAGTTATCAAATGTAAAAAATTCAGTGAAACCAACATCAAACATCACGTCCTCGAAATATGAGGACTCACCACAATAGAGGATGTAGAACAGCGTGCCCGAAGAATCACTATCGAACCTGGATTTGAGCACCTGAACCTACATTCCGAGAAAATGCAGACCACATTCGAAGATGTGGATCAGTATCATGGAAAGGAACCGAGTATATGGGGGTGTATGCAGTTGTATAAATATAATCATCATAAATATTTATAAAAAATATGCAGGATGTATGGAAGACTCACATAGCCCGAAGAAAATCATCATAATCATGAAAGGATGAAATAAGTACAATAACATATGTGAGTCATTATATGATTTGTCAATCACTTTCAGTTCATTAAGAATATCAATTCTCGTAATGTAAATATCATTTAAATCTTTTGAAAGAATAATTTTCACAATTCCACTTTCAAATCACTTCACCATTCACCATAGACACAAGGAAACACACACACTGGGAGATCCTATAACCAACATAAACCATGTTAGCCACATGGAGTCCAATGTACAACCCACGTTGGGGAGAGCCGTCCTATCCTTTCCACCAGAGTAGGACTATCGATATCAAATCCACACAAACTAGTGATCACTATATAAATCAGCCTCAAGCTCATTCCTACGGGGGCACATAGTTCTAGGAAAGTAAGGTCGTTTTATACCACCCACTCAGTGCTAAAGATTTCTCCCGGATGTAGCTTAGATCATTTCAAAGACAATCCATAACAAAACAATATTAGTAGTATATAAATATACATCGGGAGCCGTGTTGTGGATTTCTTTCACACCCGAGTTCAAAACAGCTCCATTAAGACAAAAAGGTCAAATCATTCAAAGTATCTCAAATATTCAACATCAACGTGCTTATAGCACACACTTTATCAAAAAAAAACACAATTTCCAATGGGGATTCACGATCCAAATATCAAAATCATGATAAATATCATTCGAGATTCATGCTTTACATCTCCACACATGTAAATTCATCTTTCAAAATCATAAACACCAAGATTTCATAATAATCATCATAAGATATGGGTTCATGCTTCAAATTCATAAAAAATCAAATAAAAATGATGCCTTTGTAAAGAAAATTACTTTTGCGCACAAGAACGAAAGAGAGTTCTTGTTGTAAAACCCCACATACCTTGAATGATGAAATTTACATCGATACTCGTTTTCAAGATGTTAATCGTGCCTTTGAATAATGATTCTTGGAGTTCTTGAACTAGGAACTTGAAATCTTGTATAAATTTGCAGAATTAATGGTGAACTTTGAAGTTTCGTGAAGTTGGATGTAGGAGCTTAGGGTTTTCTTTTTGAGGTAATTTGATAAAATGTAATATATAATGCTTGTAATAGGCTTTAATAGAGGGTTTGGACGGATTTTGGGTGAGGGGAATGACCAAAACGCCCCTAAAAATGAAATAATTCTCGAATCTGTCCTTTGGTGGACTGTTTTGATAGTCTGAAGTAGATCAACCATAATTTTTTACTCCGATATCCAAATTGGATGAAACTAATTTCATTACAAAGAGGACTCTCATATATTTCCGTTGATATATAGTATCTCACCCAGATCATTGTGTACGAGGAGTTATGATTATTTGAATTTGACCCAAAAATTCATCTTTGGTACGCTGAAGTTGATCGACCATAACTTTTTGCTCCGATAGACAAATTGGATGAAACCAATTTCACTCGAAAGAGGACTCGCAGAGCTTTCTGCAGATATATAGCAGATCACCCAGATAATTATGTATAAGGATTTATAATTGTTTAAAGTTGGAGAAAATATACGCTAGGCCTCAGTACTATTCATGGTTCGATCAGAATATTCATAACTCGTTGGTCGGGTGTCCGTTTTGGATGATCCACATATCGTTGGAAAGCTTATTCGATACTCTATGCAATGGTGGGTCTTAATCTAAGACATTACACAAGGAAACATTCATCCTCGAATAAGGATAGACATGCCATGCTTAGATAAGGAATAGAGCATACAATAGAAACCATTCGTTAGACTCATCACCACATCGTTTCTCATTCCGAATGCAACATAGAATGCATAAATTCAAGAAACTACGGCTGAACACACAATAAATGACAGCTGAACTGCTGTAATTTTTATCAAAAGTGCATGATTTAGGAAAGAATGCTACCTTTGGCTTGATCGGAGTTCGCGGAAAATAGGTGTGGGTATGTAGATCTCATATCCGCCTCAGCTTCCCAAGTTTCACCCTCAACAGATTGGTTTCACCAAAACACCTTGACCAAGGGAACTTCTTTGTTCCTTAGTCTTCGGACACTGAAATCAAGAATCTCAACAGGAATCTTATCAAAAGAAAGATTTTCTTGAATGTCAGCACTCACAGAGGAATCCACTACCATAGCATCGCTAATATGCTTTCTAAGCATGGAGACATGGAATATTGGATGAACAGAGGACAACTCGGAAGGCAAATCGACCTCATAAGCGACCTTACCAACACGGCTAAGAATTTCATAAGGACCAACATAACGGGGACTAAGCTTCCCCTTTTTTCCAAATTTCTTCACCCCCCTCATGGGTGAAATTTTTAGATACACTAGGTCACCAACTTCAAACTCAAGGTCTCTCCTTCTAACATCTGCATATGACTTTTGACAACTCTGTGCATTTTTCAACCTTTCCCTAATCAACTTAACTTTGTCCATAGCCTCAAATATTGAATCAGGAGTTCTCACAGCCGCTTCACCCACGTCGAACAAACCTATGGGTGATCTATACTTCCTCCTATATAAGGCTTCAAACGGATCCATGCCAATACTAGAGTTGAAACTGCTATTGTAAGCAAACTCTGTCAACGGCAAGTGATCATCCCAACTTCCCTTAAAGTCAAGTACAAAAGCTCTCAATATATCCTCTAAGTTTTGGATGGTCCGCTCAGCCTGACCATCGATCTACGGATGAAAAGAAGAACACAAAAGCACTTGGGTACCAAGACCCTTCTTAAAAGCTTTCCAAAATTGTAAAGTGAACTGAGTACCCCTATACGAAATGATAGACAAGGGAACTCCATGCAGTCTGACTAGCTCTCAGATATACACTCTAGTGTAATCCTCAGCAGTATATAAAGTTTGAATAGGCAAGAAATAAGAAGACTTAGAAAACCTATCAACCACAGCCCAAATGGAATCATGATGGCGTCGGGAAGGAGGTAAATCGGTCACGAAGACCATATTTATCTCTTCCCACTTCCAGGTGGGAATACTAAACTCTTGCATCATACCACTAGGTCTTTGGTATTCAACCTTAACCTGTTGGCATGTTGCACACTTAGCTACAGACGCTGCTATATCTTTCATTATGCCACTCCACCAATAGATTTCCTGCAAGTCTCGATATCTTTGTGGCACCAAGATGAATAGAATATCATGCCCCATGCGCTTCAACCATAATCCTCTTTCTCAGATCATGAACATTCGAGACACACAATCTACCCTGCAATCTCAACACACCATCTCCTCCTTGGGAGAAAACCTCTACTTTTTAGTCCTTGACTGACTCCTTCAGTCTGACCAAACTAGTATCTAAGTATTGCTTTTCCTTCACTTTCGAAACCAAGGAGGTTTCAGAACCACTCTGAACCCCTATACTACCTTCAACAGAGTCAAACAACATAACCCCCAATCTAGCCAAACGATGTACATCACGAGCCAACTCTTTGTTACCTTCTACCATATCTGAAACACTATCCATTGACACTCTACTCAGGGCATCCGCCACAACATTGGCCTTGCCCGGATAGTACAACACACTCATATCATAGTTCTTTAACAATTCTAGTCATCATCTCTGTCTAAGATTCAATTCTCTCTGGGTAAACACATACTGCAGTCTCTTATGATCAGTGCAAACATCAATATGGACACCATACAAACAGTGTCTCCAGATTTTCAAAGAAAACACAACAGCAGCCAACTTAAGGTCATGGGTGGGGTAATTTTTCTCATGGGGTTTTAACTATCACCATACTCTTCTGCATCAATACACAACCCAACCCAACTCTCCAAGCATCATAGTACACCATAAAACCATCAATACCATCAGGCAAAGTCAAAATAGGGGCTGAAGTGAGTCGAGTTTTCAACTCCTGAAAACTCTTCTCATAAGATTCAGACCATAAGAACTTTACTTTCTTTTGGGTCAACCGAGTCGTAGTAGACACTATAGAGGAGAAACCCTAAAAAAAATGGCGGTAATAGCAAGCTAAACCCAAGAAACTTCGGATATCAGTCAGAGAAATAGGTCTAGGCTAATTTCAAATAGCTTCGGTCTTTTGGGGATTAACTCTAATACCCTCGAAAGAAATGATATGACCCAGAAAAGCAATTGACCTTAGCCAAAACTCACACTTACTGAACTTGGCAAACAACTTGTGATCTCTAAGGGTTTGCAAGACAGATCGGAGATGATCAGAATGTTCATCCTCACTACGAGAGTACACCAGTATATCATCGATGAACACTATGACAAACATATCTAGATATGGTCTGAACACTCGATCATGAGGTCCATGAAAGCTGCTGGGGCATTAGTTAACCTGAAAGACATAATAAGAAACTCAAAATGGCCATAACGAGTTCAGAAAGTGGTTTTCGGGATGTCACACTCCTTAACTTTGAGTTGATGATTGTCGGAATGAAGTTCTATCTTTGAGAAATAACTTTCACCTTGCAATTGGTCAAACAAATAATCTATTCTCAAAAGGGGGTACTTATTTTTTATGGTGACTTTATTCAGTTGGTGGTAATCAATGTACATATGCAAAGAGCCATCTTTCTTTCTCACAAACAACACAGGAGTACCCCAAGGAGAAACATTGGGCCTTATGAAACCCTTATCTAGTAGATCTTTGAGTTGCTTTTTCAACTCCTTAAGTTCTGCAGGGGCCATACGGTAAGGAGAAATAGAAATGGGATGAGTGTCGGGAAGAAGATCAATCCCAAACTCTATCTCTCTATCAGGAGGTATCCCTGGGAGATCATTTGGAAGGACATCAGAAAACTCATTGATGACGTTAACAGATTGGAGAGTTGGAGTCTCAGACTTATTGTCTTTGACTCTAACCAAATGGTAAATACACACCTTGGAAATAAGCTCTCTAGCTTTGACGTAAGAGATAAAATGACTCTTCGATGACAAAAAATTCCCAGACCACTCAAACACGGATGCACCCGAAAACTGAAACTTGACCACTCGGGTCTGACAATCAATAGAGGCATAAGAAGAATATAGCCAGTCCATACCTAAAATCACATTAAAATCTACCATGTCTAACTCAATCAGATCAGCCAATAAGACTCTATGAAGAACAGTAACAGGACACATTTTATACACTTTCTGGGCAACAATCGTATCACCCACAAGGGTAGAAACTAGGATAGGCTCAGGAATAATCTCAGGACTTATTTGAAAATTCACAGCAATCAAAGGTGTAACATATGAGAAACTGGATCCAGGATCCAATAAAGCATACACATCAAACTGAAATATACGAAGTATACCAGTAACAATATCGGGAGAATCCTTCTGTTCGTGGCGGGATGGTAAAGCATAGAATCTATTCTAGCACTACCCGCCAGCATTACTAGAAGAGGCGCCCTGAGCTAGGGCTGGGCGAGTCGCTGGAACTGGAGTACTAATAGTATGAGTCTGGGTCTGAGGGCCATAGTCACGACGCCTTTGTCCATCCTGTGGACAATCTCTAACACTGTGACCTATGTCACCACACCAAAAACAACCCCTTTTCTCACACCAACACTCACCCGAATGAGCCCTACCACACTTAGGACACAGGGGACAATTTGGCTTACTGCCAACACTGTACTAGGACCTGGATGTATATAACCTACTACCTTACTCTTGCCTACCTCTAGGCACGGGAGCATTAGCAGATGGCAGTGCTGGCATAGACAAATGATCCTAATACTGAGGGTAACTCTCTCTCTATAATCTAGTCTGACTCTGTCCATGCTACTTCGACCTAGCTTTCTTATTCCCTCTTACTCTACCTCTCTCCTTAGTCTTGTCTACCTCAATCTATTGGGCATGAGTCATCAGCATAGAAAGATTCATCTCACTATTCAGTATAGCAGACCTATACTTCTTAACCACATAACTAGACACTCTAGTCACAAACTTACTCATACTAGCCCGATTATCAGCCACTAAGTCAGCAACATACTTGGCCAACTTATTAAACTTTAGATAGTACTCCCTAACAGTCATAGAGCCCTATCACAGGTTCATAAACTCTTTCACCTTCACCTCTCTCATCTCCAAAGGGAAAAACTAATCCAGGAATCCATCCTGGAACTCTTGCCAAGTTTTAAGGATAGCTCCCTCACCTTTATCTTTCCTCTAAGCAACAACCTAGTCATAAGCAAGGTCTTTTAACCTATACGTAACCAAATCCACACTATGTTCCTCAGATATATGAATTACTTGAGTAATCTTCCGCACCTCCTTTAAAAACAACCATTGATCCTCATCCGACTTGGACCCATAAAATTTCAGTGAAGTCATCCACATAAATTCAAGAATCCTGGAAGCAGCTGAATCACCTCCCTAATGCTATGGAGTTGGGGCCGGGTTGGCCTGATCATTTGCAGTAACAGCTTAGGCCAGCACCTGAAAAGTTGCCCGAAATTTAGCATGAGATACATTTTCAATCAATGGGTCAGCGGCTTGAGGTTGCTGACCATCATTATTTCTTCTCGCTCGACATGAAGGCATATTTTTGAAAGAGGAGACAACGAATCAATAGCAGAGAGAGACACTTTAAGCACAATAGACTTCTGAAAGAAAGAATCACACTTTTTCCTAAAATGTCTTATAGCCTCATGCTCATAGATGTGGCGCGCTACACACTGATGATCAAGACTCTACTTAACACAGCTTGTCAGACTCTCTAGGACACCTTACAACCTTAGTCTCTGATACAAAGTTTGTAACACCCTGGAAAATGGGTCTCGGAGCGTCACACGATGCTTGAGGCTATGAGTAGCCCCAAGCTAACCCTTTGAGCCATTTTCATTCAGTTTAACACAAATCAATAGGATTTTTATAAATAACCCTCAAATATTAACAAATTAATCATTATCATAGAATAAAAGAATTTCAGAAAGATAACAAAATATGACTTATTAATCAACTCTCAACAGCTATACTAGTCTGGCAAGCCTCTAAAAAAATCAATAAAACCAGCGAGCCATTGAGACATGCCCCAACTAACTCATACTCAGTTATCAAATATAAACAATTCCGTGAAACCAACATCAGACATAACGTCCTCAAAACATGAGGACTTACCACAACAGAGGATGTAGAATAGCATGCCAAAAGAATTATTGTTGAACCTGGAACTGAGAACCTAAACCTATATTCTGAGAAAATGCATCCCACATCTGAAGATGTGGGTCAGTACCATGGAAAGAAACCGAGTATATGGGGGTGTATACAGTTGTATAAACATCATCATCATAAATATTTATAAGAAATATGCAGGATGTATGAAAGACTCACATAGCCCGAAGAAAATCATCATAATCATGAGAGGATAAAATAAGTACAATAACACGTGTGAGTCATCATATGATTTGTGAATCACTTTCAGTTAATCAAGAATTTCAATTCTCATAATGTAAATATCATTTAAATCTTTCAAAAGAATAACTATCACAATTTCACTTTCAAATCACTTTACCATTCACCATAGACACAAGGAAATACACACACTGGGAGATCCTATAACTGACATAAACCATGTGAGCTACATGGAATCCAACTTACAACCCATGTTAGGGAGAGACGTCCTATACTTGCCATTAGAGTAGGACTATCTATATCAAATCAACACAAACTAGTGATCACTATATAAATCAGCCTCAGGCTCACTCCTACGGGGGCATGTAGTTCTAGGGAAGTAAGGTCGCTTTATACCTCCCACTCGGTGCAAAAGATTTCTCTCGAACTTAGCTCAGATCATTTCAAAGATAATCCACAACAAAATAATTTCATTAATATATAAATATACATCGGGAGCCATCATTCTTCCCATCAATCAAAATCAACCACGTTGTGGATTTCTTTCACACTCGAGTTCAAAACAAGTCCATTAAGATCAAAAGGTTAAATCATTCAAAATATCTCAAATATTCAACATCAACGTACTTATAACACACACTTTCTCAAAAAAAAACACAATCTTCAATAGGGATTCATGACTCAAATAATAAAATCATGATAAATATCATTCAAGATTCATGCTTTACATCTCCACATATGTAAATTCATCTTTTAAAATCATAAACATCAAGATTTCATAATAATCATCATAAGATATGGGCTCATGATTCAAATTCGTAAAAATCAAATAAAAATCATGCTTTTATAAAGAAAATTACTTTTGGCACAAGAATGAAAGAGAGTTCTTGTTGAAAAAGCACACATACCTTGAATGATGAAATTTAGATCGATACTCATTTTTGAGATGTTAATCGTGCCTTTGAATTATGGTTCTTGGAGTTCTTGAACTAGGAACTTGGAATCTTGAATAAATTTGCAGAATTAAAGGTGAACTTTAGATATTCTTGAAATTGTATGTAGGAGCTTAGGGTTTTTTTTTGAGGAAATTTGATGAAATATAACATATAATGCTTCTAATAGGCTTTGGATGGATTTTGGGTGAGGGGGGATGACCAAAATGCCCCTAAAAATCAAATAACTCTCTAATCTGTCTTTTGGTGGACTGTTTTTATAGTCTGAAGTAGATCAACCATAACATTTTACTCCGATATCCAAATTGGATGAAACCAATTTCATTAGAATGAGGAATCTCATATATTTCCATTAATATATAATATCTCACCAAGATCATTGTGTACCAGGAGTTATGATCATTCAAAGTTGACCCAAAAAATCACTTTTGATAGGCTAAAGTAGATCGACCATAACTTTTTACTTCGATAGACAAATTGGATGAAAATAATTTCATTGAAAAGAGGACTCATAGAGATTTCCATTGATATATAGTAGATCACTCAGATCATTACGTGCAAGGAGTTGTGACCATTGAAAATTGGAGCAAAAATACGCCAGGCCTCAATACTTTTTCCTGCATGTTTACTATTCACTACTATTTATGGTTCGATCGGAATGTTCATAATTCATCGGTCGGTGTCCGTTTTGGATGATCCACATAACGTTGGAAAGCATATTCGATACTCTACGTAATGGTGGGTTATAATCTAAGACATTCCACATGAAAAATTTATAATTTATTCTGGAAGATAGAACCCAACACGTTTACGCACAAAATTTCAACAAAAAATTTCCTGGGGTATTACATAGTGTGTCCCCTGTAGGGTGCACCAGTTCTATTCATGCGTAAGAAAGATGGTTCTCTCAAGATGTGCATTGAATACCATCATTTAAATAAAATATTGGTTAAGAACAAGTATCCACTTCCGAGAATTGATGACTTGTTTGATCAAATTCAGGGTGCCAGTTACTTTTCTAAGATAGACCTCTGATCAGGCTATCTATCAGCTCAGAGTCAGATAAGGTGACATTCCAAAAATAGCTTTCAGAAGTTGGTATGGTCACTTTGAATTCTTAGTCATGTCATTTCTTCTTGCCAATGCCCCAGCAGCTTTCATAGGCTTGATGAACCGCGTGATCAAGAAGTACCTAGATATGTTTGTCATAGTCTCATAGATGACTCTTTTGTCAATTCCTGTAATGAGTATGAACTTGCTGATCAACACAAAATCGTACTTTAGACTCTTAAAAAACATCAATTATCATGGTATCTTAGCTATTCATTTCTTACATGTCCGCTCTATTATAATTGCTCATATTTATGTACGTTAGCGAAAAACATGTACTCTTACAGTTCTTAGTATAGAAGTTTCATTTTACTTTGTATTATGAATCATGTTTCATAAATACAAAAACTCTTAGCTCAGGTCATGCAGCTCATGACTCATGTATTGATGCAATGCTTTACAGTATACCCAGTTCCTAAGACTCATGCTACACTCCTAACCATCGGCTAAGTTCTGAATATGTCATGTATATCCTCAATTTAGGTCTTTTGATGAATCTATCGTGTTGCTATTCTATTCCAAAGGCCTTTATTAAGTGTCATATTCAGTAGAGTATTCATTCACGTTTCACGACCTCATGCTTTAACTCTTAAGTGAACTCTCCTTATAAAAGGATATAGTGATGAGCGATTGCTTAGATGGAAGAGAGTAAATGTTTCATTATAAGGAATGATTTTTGAATGCTTGTTTTACATGAGGCTATAGTTATGAGAATAGGCCTGAATGTTAGGGTAGTGTACTAAGTTAACGGCTTTCAAGAAGTTGTATTTAGTTGTTGAAGGGAGAGAAATCAAAATTTTTCATGAGATGTTAAGTTGAGAAAACGCCGAATGTGAGTGTCTATTTAGATCCGTGATTTATGTCAGTCTCCATCATGTAATTATCAGAAATCGGTATTCAGTTCTAGTAGAGCTCAGTTATAGTCTAAGTTACAGTCTCTATTACATTCTTAGTTATAGACTCTGTCACAGTCTCAGTCTAGTAATTAGATCTGAAAATTAGTTCAGTTTTAGATTTTCTTGACCATAGTGTACAATTATTAGTTATTCAGTCATCAGTATTTTATGACCTCAATTTACAAACTATTTTGTAATCATGTTATACGCTTGGTCTTGAGTTCTCAAATATTATAGTCTTCACGTATTCATGCTCAGTACCTCATGTTACTCAGTTAACACTTACCTCAAACATAAAATACTCTACAGTTTTAGTCCAGACTAAGTACAGTTTAATCTTACATGACCAGTTTTCAACTATCACCCATTCAGTTAATCAGACAAGTTAGTATGTTTATATATTTGTGCTCAACGTCCCTGTGAATATTTATAGTAGTCTCAAGTGAAGTGTCATAATGGGGTAGAGAGTATAGTTTAGAGAGTATATGAGAAATATGTCTAAGCTTGAAAATTTGCAGTTGCAGTGCATAAGGACTAATCTCTCTATCTTAGATGATGATTCGTAGGCCTCACCTCATATTACAAAATTTTATCCAGGATGTGATTTCTTATTGAGATGTTTTTTTAGCCCACACCAAGATTCCTTGATCCCTAAAGTCACTAGAACTCTATAGAATGAATGTCAAGGAAATTCTTTAGTCGAGTATTAGATTTCAACATGAATTAGTCCGTAAGCCAATAATTCAATTTAGCAGCCAGGCAAATAAGTTTGCATGGTTTGGTTTCGCATCATTCCGTCTAATCTCACTCTCCGAAGCCTCATGAATGCAACTATTCAAAGATGGAGAAATCGGGTAGTTGCGTGTTCAGCTTAGTTTACGTAACATGTCCCAGTTTCAGATCCCAGATATTCAGTCACAACTTAGTTTGGAGGTGCCCTGTGCATCATCCTAGCTTTTCCTCAGTATCTCAGCAAAGTCAGCACTCTTCAAGGGACATAATATCCTAAGGGGGATATACACCATAACCTCAGGCACTCATGTCCTAAACCTTCTTAGTTTCTCTTCATGTAATGAATACAGTTTGGAATAATGAGTAATCATAAGTGGACCCTCAAGTTTTAATCTCAAACGTAAACCATGTATTGAGGGGCTCATTTCAGTCCATCATTTTTAGTTCATGTATCATATTTCAATCTGAATTATTTTCTCGTGTTCCTGTTTATGCTTGTTTAGTAGCTGATCTCAGGTTCATCAGTATTCTCAGCTTAAGGTAATAGTGTTCCTTAGATTGGCTTAGTCCATGTCTAGTTATAGTTATAAACTTGGTATCCATTACCATTGCATATTCAATCATGAATGCACGAATTAGTTCAGTCATGTACTCATGCATCAGATATGCATGTTCAGTTTGAAAACACATCTTATCACTAGTTTTAGTCAGGTGTTCTATGCATCAAATATGTATGTTCAGTGTGTAAGCTCAGTCCATCAATGTTTCTTAGCTTAGTCAGTCATATTCGAGGAAAAATATTCCTAAGGGGGAGATATTATAAGACCCCACAAAATCCTAAGCTTAACTCAGTCCTTTAAAGCTTGTTAAGGGGTCTCTAACTTAGAAAATTTTAGCTAAGTATTCAGACTTAGTATTATTTTAGCCTTCGTAGGTTGGTAACTCTATTTCACGACACTCATTACCTTTAAGTAATGATTTTTAGGTTGAATCATGTTCAGGAATTTATGTGGGTATTCCCGAACAAGTTTTGGTTTTCTTTTGAACTTCATTTGTATTATTTTTAATAGCTCAAACCAGTGGATAGATGTGATCTCGACGCGCCGCATCACCCATTGCATTAATAAAATATCTTCCCCAGCTTCCAATACAAATTTTAGTGAACCGATGCAGACTCGACATGGCGTGTTGGCCATCATACTGATGCCAATGACGTGGTGCATTAGTCTGAGCATCGCTAAACCTGTTTTTGGTAGTTAAAAGCACCGTCTAGAGGGGTATTTGGGACATTTTACCAACTTTGACCCAACCCCTAAATCACGAAATTCAGCCCCTACAAAGCAAGTTACACTCTTTTCTTTGAAATTGCATTCATGAACAAAACCCTAGAACATCAATTTCAAGATCAATTCTCTAGAACACTCCCTCAATTTTCAAGAATTTAATTGATAAGGTATGCCAAGTGTTCATCCAAGGGTTCCTTCCACCCTTGGAGTCCAAGAAACTCTTTTGAATTTTAAGTAGCTTGATTTCATGCTTTCCATGATTTGGATTCAAATGTATTCATGGTTATAATGTTTATTGGATTTCTATTCCATAATTAAGTGCAAGATTTATGTAAAAATAACTATTACGCATGTATTATCATGTTAAATCTTTGAAATTGTGGTGCTTATGTGTTTATTAGTGCTATGTGCATATACAATGCCTTCCAAGTGTTTGATGAGTTGACCATGAGAAGTAAATAATGAAATTATATCATATTAGTATGTATTCAATTTTATGTCATGCAAGTGTTTGCTAGAATGTCCCAATGAATGAATGATGAACAAGTAGTTATTTATCATGTTTCAAGATTGTACCTTGTCTTATAATTTATGCTATCGAGTCCTGGGGGTGTTTAATATCCGAATATTTAGCTGATTACCAAGAGCCATGGTCAGTCTCAATATAGTGTCAGCCATGTCACGATCAGTAGCTCTCCATTAGTTACAGAACTCAGGAAGAATTCAGTAGACTTAGTATCAGTCCTGTACAGTTTAATATTCAATTTGAACCTCAGTAAATTCAGTCAATTAAAAAAATTTGGTAGCATTCCACGAGTCAATCGAATGCACTAAACTCGGTTTAGTTAAGTTAAACAGTATAATTAGTAGCAGTTCAGTCTGGCTTAGAACAGTTTAGAAATCAGTCAAGTGTCTAACAAGTTGGGAGTAGGATTTAGTATCGATGAACCCAATGATGGGGACTTACCTACAAGTTGAGGGTGTGATCCTTAGAAGCAGTCCTTGTGTTCCAAAACTATGTAGCCAATGTAGATTGAGACATCAACCTTCTAGTTGAGGGTTGATGAGGTGTCCTACCTGCAGTAGAGGGTACCACCACTCTTATTTAGAGAACCTGCCAGATGGGGGTGACTCAGCTTGTCTTTACCCGTGGCACGATACTGACACCCTTCAAACTGGGGTTATAGGTTGGACCCCAATCCATTCAGAGAGGGGAATGTCGGTGTAATTATTACCTCTTATAGTCTCAGTTTTAGTCTCAATATAGAACTCAGTTCAGTTCTATATATTCAGGTCTATTAGATACAGTCACTTAGCTCAATATAGAACTCAGACTAGCTCTTTAGAATCAGGACTGTCAGATACAGTCACTTAGTTATCAGATACACAGTATTTGTAAACTCAGATATTAGTAAATCAGTAATTAAAAACTCAGTATCCAGTGTTATCATGATCTCAGTTATAGTTTACGTTTCTATGAATGTACTTTTACTCAGTTATATTCATGTCATTCATTTATTATTGTTCATGCATATAAACCCATGCATCTCAGTCTACCTTACTTAGCACAACAGTACATTCAAAGTACTGACGCATACCTTTCTTTTGCGCTAAGATGTCTTATATCATAGGTTCAGATGCATGAGCTCCCGGTCATACTTATATCTATCATTAGTAGACTTAGTGGTGAGTCCTCATAGTTTGAGGATAGACTTATTATTTAAGTATTTCAATATCTCAATTTATTAGTTTTCAGTAGTCAGGGTTAGGATGGGGCTTGTTGTATCAACTCCTTGTTCAGACAGTAGAGGCTTTTCAGAATAGAGTATTTTTAGATCGATGTTGCAATTTGGTATTTTTATATTGTATTCAGTTTTATTACAGTATTAACCTTATGGCATGTTTTTTCCAAATTTCTGCAAATTTGCAGTATTACTATTTAGCTATTGCAGTAGGTACTAGTCATGGGTTAGCTTGTGGTCCTTTGCGATTATAAGCACCGTGTAGCGCCCAAGGTACATACTCAGGGCGTTACATAAACACACATCATATAATATAAAATTACCCATGTAATTGCATATTTTTAATGTGTTAAGCATCGAAAGTCCCATAAAACATGGAAAATCAATATGAAACTTCATGTAATTAACTTGAGCCTTAACTAGAATTGTTAATTTGAGATCATAGAAAAATGGTCAGTAATGGGATACGCTGAGTCCAAGAAGATATGAGTTAAAGTCATTTAGCAAAGGTTAAGAGATAGTTAGATGATGCATATCTTGTTCGATTTTGCATGCAACACAACAGAATAGATTTCTAGCATGAACTACCTTTGTAGTTATGAAGTCTTGGGGAACACAGTCCTAGTTCATTATTCTCATTGATTTTCTCAACATAATTTGATATTTGTTTACTATTACTTAAATTTACGTACTGTCGACTAGTTCTTTTTAACCCCCTTGAGTAAATTTTAATTAATAGTCTATGTAATCGCATTGACCTAAGTCTTAACCATATTCCTCTGGACTGACTCTAACCAAGTAGGGTGCAATATTTGTTTGATGACTTCTTTATAATTCATTGTGAGGTATAATTTGGGCAAAATTTCCTACACCATGGCTATACCCCCGAGTAGAAGTATAGTAAGTATAACATTAGTATAAATACATCTATTATAAGTGTTTCTAGCTGACCAAGGTTAGAAACAAATAACATAAATAATAAATAGGAGGAATCAGAACATCAAATAAAGTTCCAAATTTGAATCCCTAACTATCAACTCACACTATCAATACTTTAGCGTCTCTGTGTCATCCACTGACAAGACCTAACTAGGGTGCTTATCATAATGGGCATCTCAAGTCTAACAAAGACAGAAGATAACCCCCGATACCCAACCCAACCCCCTATAATATACCTTGAGATAAATAAATTCTGAACATATAACAAGATAGAATGTAATTGCACAAATCCAAACTCTAGGATAGGTCTATAACCTAGATCGACCCATATGAGCCCAACCATCCCAAACCTAACCGATAACCATAACCAAACCAAAAACACAAGCCAAAAACATAATAATAACAAAACCATGTTCCATAACATAATAAAAAAGATAGAAAAGTGAGAAATTTAGTTAACCGGTATTAGCCCCAATGCTAATGCCAATACTAAGGCTGACAACACTACCGATCCCGCCTATACCAACCCATAGTAGTTCCACAAAAGCCTCTACCAAAATGACAATGAATATCCAGTTAGGACATGCTTTGAACCATATCCAAAACCAATATCTAGAAAAAAACCAAAGTATGTAAAAACATCTATGAATGTGAAATGGAGCCTTCTGAAATATAGAATATCATTAGTTCAATCCAGTAGCTAATCCCAAATCAAAGCACTAAGAAGAAGGAGTAGAATGGCTAATTGTTCTATCCAATGGGGATACAGCTACCCAAGGATAGGTAGTGGTTGAATGCTTGCAAGTACTCAGGATAAGGGTAAATTAATGCCATCCAGTTTAACCGAGTAAACTAACTACATAAAAATGAACCATACATATTACATATATAGACATGCTGGGAAAGAGAATTGGGTTTAGCATGCCTTAAAAACCAATAACCTAGGTATATGTAGCTTAACCATCCTAAAACCACCCATGGCCTATATGGGTCCAGTGTACCCCCCTGAAAGAGCCCCGATATATGTAGCCACATGAACTGGAGATACCATAAGAGTAGGGTATTCCCAAGAAATCTTCCCTCTCCATGATACATATGTATACTATACTTAAAGGACTCCAATATACCTCATAGTATAAAATATGGTCGCTATGTCAAAACCCTCTTGTCGGCAAACATGATTTTCCAATGTCTCTATATTAAACTCACACCTTCACGATTAGCTATCACACCATGAAATTATTTCCCAATAATTACCATTTCAAGCCAACCAAACCATTATTCCATTATTATTAACCAAGGATATAATAAATGGTATCATTATACAAAATATTGTTTACGAGCAATGTCCTTAGCAAACCTTTTTATGTAGAAGGGATTCCTATGTACCAATAGATTACATTGAGAAGTAAACTTGGAGAAATCTCTTGTACCACATAAGTGTTCCATTATGTTTGCTTTCGGGAATCCCATGTACCCAACAAGGAAGTTTAATTCATATTAACCATGACTACCAAAGCTTACCATTTAAAACTCCTAGTCCATTTAAATTATTTATACCATTTAGGGTTCCATTACCAAATAATACCATCCAATAGTTCTATTAAAAGTCCAATAATTTGTTAAAAGCATTATCATAGGCATTTTATCAAATATGTTGGGGGCATAGTTTTCCAAAACCATATCTAATTACCCATTAACAATTCCAATGCAACCGATTATCCAAACAACCATTAAAGCATGAAAAAAAATTAATTAAAACATGGGAAAACCATAACCAAGCATTTTGTACAAAAACCCAATATATATTAGAAAATCCCAAAACCATACAATAATAATGCCATGAAAACATTGTATAAATCATGACTTTAGTTTGAACTAACAATGTGGGAGAAGTATTTTGCCTTTGATAATGAAGATGATGGAGAGAAATCACACAATCAAGCCCCAAATTGACCGTCTTTGTGAAACCTAGCCTTCCTTTACCCAAGAGCCTTAGAGAGAATAGTATAGTGTTTAAGAATTTTTTCTAAGTGTTTAATGATAGAATAATAGGTTAAATAACCTCCTAAGTTATTTAGAAGTCATGGGCCTTAAAAGGTTATCTAGGGAAATATCCAGATAGCCCTGACTTAAAAAACATAAAAATCTTGTCATACGGTATGACTATACCATATCGAGCATACCCTCCAATACTAGTGGTACCCACTACCCATAATCTGGGCCTCCTCCTAGTACCCCACACTGTCTAACATATGATATACCCAAACTAAGTTATACCCAAGCATACGACTAGTACCTTTGACCTGTATCCTTGATAGAATAGAATCACAAGAGTTTTGAATAGTATCCACTATACAAGTCCATGGTACTACTCGTACCCTAGATTATAGCTCATAGTGATCCACTCATACTGCGATCAATGTTACTAAACTAAGTCTTAGATCAAGTAAAGGAAAAATCCAAAATAAACGACCCATATCTAGCCATTCGAATAATACCAATAGAAGTCGTACCAATTTCAAAAACCAATCCAACCCTTTAACCAACACTGGTCAGCATTCAACAAATGCATTTCACTCATACCTCATTATGCTACTGGTATCCATAATTTAAGTGTTATCCAGAACCTTAAAATCTAAAATAATTTCTAAAGGACCCTAACCGAGGGTGTTTCAGTCTCCCCCATTGGGATTATTCATCCCCGAATGACGAACAAGGTAGGTACAAGAATGATTTACACCTCTTAGATACCTCTACTCTTACCTTTAACAAAAATTTAAAGAAATTAAGGAGAGTCATTTGAATTATTAAATATCAATCAAACCTTTAACCAAGTTAAAAAATAAATATGTAAAGATCTATTCTAAACCTTAACTATGTTAGAAAATAAAGATGTGATCTATAACGAAGATTTTCCATATGAATACCTAAAGAAAAAATGCAGATATTTGGACTTCATCTCCACTTTCTCTTCCCATGTAGCCTATTCCACCTTGTGGTTTCGCCATAGAACCTTAACTGAGGCCACATATAATGAACCTTCAGGTCATTTTACATATTTATTCTTATCTTCATCATTTGAGCTTCCCCATAGCTACCCTAAGTCATTTATGACTTGCTAGGACCAAAGGTTTGGTTGTTGGCTAATTCATTTGTTTTTTAGAGCCAAATCATTGTTTAGAAGTCTTCGCTAATTCAAAAAATTCATTGAAACAATCATTGATGAAAATTCCAACTGCTCTAGAAGATCTAGAATATCAATAATAGTTTAGGTAGACCTTTGGTTTGAGTCCCAATGCACCCGAGCTTATTTTAACCAATTGGTCAGAAAGTAGAAAATTGGAAAAAAGAGGTGTGGGGTCCATATTTGGTCGAAACAACCTCGAATTCAAAATCTGACTTTGACATCAAGTACGAAATATTGATTTTAGCCTATGGAGACCCTTAGTTCTTGTCCCAAGGCTCCCTAACTTATTTTGGGCTATTGAGCAGATTTTATGTAATGTGATGAAATTATAGGTGTGGGACCCACTTTTTCCTACATGATCTCCGATAAAATTTTTAATGATTCCAATGGATTTGAAATATGTTTTACACTCAAAATTCACTTTACGATCATATTTTTTGGATTCTGAATGAGTTTTGAGTTTCAAAAGCTTATTTTTAGTTTTCCTGTCATTTGGTGCATTCGCGATCATGACCAAGGGTGTAGCTATCACCGGTAGCATCATTATGGCACGTATGACTACGTTAGCAGCATCTCTTTAGCTGTAGGGTCTATATAAAGGCCAAAAGATGTGATTGGAGCATTTCCCTTTCACTATTTAGACCTAGAAACCACAAAATAAGTTTAATAACTCAACTGGTCATGGGGGGTGACTTGGGAGCTTAAATATCATCTTGTATCACAATTATTTTCAAGATTAAGGTAAGAACTTCTTGAATTTTGTAGTTTGGACACCAAACCTTAATTTATCTTAGGGATTCATTTTAGCCCAAAGTATGCTTAGTATTCACCCATTCTTTGAGGGTTATGAATCCTTATTCATATGTGAACATTGAGTTGGTCTCGAAAACTAATTTTTCATATTGATGAGTAGATTATAGTTTTGATAGAGTGATGGGTATAAACATGCCATCTTATTGATGAGTAGATTATAGTTTTGATAGAGTGATGGCATTTTGAGGATGATAATGTGAAAATGATCATGTGGTGCATGATGTAAGGTTTTGCAGTGTTGCCATGAGGTAGGCTTCTGTCTACTTTTCTTCATAGATGATGTGTGATATATGTTATTTGTGAATATGGATGTTATTCTTGATTATGAGTGGAATAACTTGGCCTTGATATATTGATGTTTGTGGATTAGATGGGGGATTTGGACCCGTAAGATGGCATGTTTATAACCTTTTTATATCCTATTTCCTTTCCTCTTTAGTTTAGATTATTTATAGAATAGATATGAAATAATTCTATGTTTGGAATATGGTTTTAGAATTTGAAGCATGATTTGTATAGTTTTCCTTATTAGGCTAGTGTGGTAGTCATAAAACTATAAATTGTGTAGATTTGACTTGAGTACCCTTATTTCTAGTCGAAGTTACTATCTTGGGCTTGAATATGGCTTACTTGACAACTATATTATGAACTAGATACCTTAGCCTAGTTTGGGGAAAAGTATGCCAAATTATGGAAATGGTGGATTAGAAGTGGGATGGGTCAACCTAATTAGGCCTAATCTTGTGTTATGTCTTGTGGACTTAGTGCAGACGTTAGACAAAGATAAGGCTAGTAAACCTTAGAATAAGGTTACCTCATAACTTGGTAACTTTTATTGATATTCTTGGATTGTGGCTTTTGAGTTATGGTTATGGTACTCTTTGTGGAAATGATATTGGGCATTTATAGATGATATTCCTCCTAGATACATTATGTTGCCTGTAGAGATGCTATTTCCTCTTATACTTGAAGAGTATCCTATATAAATACTATTTTCTCTTAGACCTTATGATTGGCCTATAGAGTTTCTATTTCCTTTCATCGTGATTGTTTGACCGATATAGACGATGTTTCTCTTGGATATGTAAATTGGCCTAGAGAAGTAATATTCCTTGTAGTCATGATGTAGGATCTATTGATATAAGATATCACATAGATGATTACATGTCTATATATATTATGCCCCCTATATATGAGATACCTCTTATGTGAGAGATGAATACATATCTATCTATATTATGCATCCTATATGTGAGGTGCCTCTTGTGTGAGAGATGATTATATGTTTACTGATATTATGCCTCCTATATATGAGATGCCTCTTATACGTGAGATGATTATAGAGATGCTATAGCTTATAAATGTGATTGTTGATTAGGAAAGGTAACTGAGTTTAGCATGCCTTTAAAAATGTTAACCTGGGATTGTGTAGCTTAACAGTCCAAAAACTACCCACCTACTCAGAGATACCATAAGAGTAGGAGATTTCCAAGTACCCTTCGCTCTTCATGATACATATGTACAAAGTACTTTGAGGATTTTCATGTTCCTCATAGTATCATAGTTGTTGCTATGACCAACCCCTCATGTTGGCTAACATGAGTTTCCACTATCCATTCATTAGATTCATACCTTTACAGTTAGCTATAATACCCCACCATTATTGCTTAATTAAAACCATTTCCAACCAACCAAACCATTATTCCATTATCATCAACCAAGGATATTTAAATAGGTATCGTCCTACCAACTATAGGTTGTAAGAAATGTCCTTAACCAACCTTTTTATGTAGAAGGGATTCCCATGTACCCATATATTACATTATCAAGTTAACTTGAGGAAATCCCTTGTACCGCACAAATGTTCCATTATGCTTGCTTAGGGGAATCCCATGAACCCCACAAGGAAGTTTAATTCACCATATCCATGAGCACCAACCTTACTATTTAATCATCCCAAGCCATGTAAGTAATTTATACCATTTAGGGTTCCATTACCAAACCATACAATGCAATAGTTCCATTAAAAGTATAATATTATAGTAAAAACATTATCATAGGCATTTTATCAAACATGTTGGGGCATACTGTTTCAAACACTAATTCCAATTACCAATTAACAATTCTAATGCAATAAATTATCCAAACCATAATTAAAGCATGTGAACACATAATTAAAATATGGGAAAACCATAACCAAGCATTTAATACCAAAACCCAACATATATTTGAAAACCCCAAAACCATGCAAAAATTATGCCATGAAAACATTGTATAAATCGTGCCTTAAGTTTTAACTAACAATGGGGGAGAAGTATCTTACCTTAGATGATGAATATGATGGAGAGAAATCGCCAAATCAAGTTCCAAATTGAACTCCTTAGTAAAACCCTAGCCCTCTTTTACCGAAGTGCCCTAAAGAGAATTATAGAGTGTTTAAAAGAGTTTTCTATGTTTTTAATGATAGAATAATAGGGTAAATAACCTCCCAAATTGTTTAGAAGTTGTTGGGCCTTAATAGGTTAAGTGGAGAAATGTCCAGATTGCCCCCACTTAAACTTCATAAGAATCCCATCATAAGGTATGACGATACCATACTGGTCGGACCCTATAATATGAGTGGTACCCACCACTCATAATCTAGGCCTCCTCTATGGACCCAACACTATCCAACATACGATTTACCCAAACTAATTCATACCCAAGAAGACGTCTAGTACCCTTAACTTGTACCCCTGGTAGAATAGAATCACAAGTGATCAGAACACTATCTATTATATGAGTCCTTGGTATGACTCCTACCCTGGCTTATGGCCCATAGTGAGCAACTCGCACTCATATAAAAGTTATTTTACTAAGTCTCCAATCAAGAAGTAAAAAACCAAACCAAATGACCGATATCAAACCATACAACTTATACCAACCCAAGTCGTACCCATTCAATAAATAATTCCAACTAACCAACCAACACTGATTTGCATACAACCAATGCATACCACTCGTAGCCCATTATACCACCGGTATCCACCAGTTGTATGTTGTCCATAACCCAAAAATTTGGAAAACTTTCTAAGCGTCCCAAGCCCAAGGTGTTTCATATAGTTAGCATCTTTATGACCTACACTAAGAATCAATGTGACCTACATTGAACATCTATATGATGTATTAGTCATTGAATATTTTGTAAATCTTTTTCCTTTTGCTACCCACCCTAATCAATTAACCTTTTTATCTCACATCGCCTACCTTTAAATATTTTACAATCCCTTACCCTACAATAAATTTAGTCCTCTCGATGCTTAAAATCAAAAAACTATACAATAGAATCATATTCTATCCGAGTAAGCATAACGGACCTTATTTAAAGTCGTAACCCTCTTTTTGCTTCACAACAACAAAGCAACATACACAGACACACACACAAACACATATACATAAAATAAATTCATGTTAAAACATATCAATGAATATGTATAGTGTGTGCGCACCATCTCTCCTTATCCCTCTCTATCATTTCATCATAACGTACCAATGCGGTGCCCAACCTATATTTATATTAAATCAAATTGCATCGACATGTTAACTGACCCAATATAAAAATTATCATACTGCAATAATGTGGACCCCGACCCATTTAATTAGCACCTCAACATAATGCATATGAATGTGTGCACAAAATAAATAAATAATAACACGTGCAAATGTCAATCAAAAATATTAGCCCATGATAGATGTCATATCAATTTAGTCTACCGTTACATCCACCATCTATTTCATTTATTCTATGACCTTAGTTCTTAAGTAAATATCACAATTACAAATTACCAAGCATCCAAACATTACTGGCATCACCCTAGTTCACATTATTATGTGCTTTGTCAATTGCTTTACCCTTATTTCAACATTTTATATTACCTATTCAATATAGCAAATACTAACTGCAACAACATGTCATGAATGCCACCAATGCAAATGAGTTAACCTCAATACCTTCTTATAGTATAATCTCTAAAATCTTCAATCATTATTATAAATATATTGGGACTAGAAAAGTTCCCTGAATGATATTTAAACATTTAAGAAATTATACACTAGTTGGGATGCCCTAACTTTGTTTTTTATAATTTTATATTATTTTGTTCAACTTTCCACCCTAATCTACCATGAGTGATAATAATCTATGCATCCCTACCCCATATTTCTAACCATTACTTATTCTTGAAAACCCTAACACAAGATAAAACAAATCAGCATATTCAATCTTATCCAAATTTTAACATGTCCATCCAACCAACTCCGTCTCCAAAGGCCTAATATATGATACTCCCTACATTACTTTTACTGTTAAATACATCTTGTATAAGTCTGGTAGCTACAAATTAAACCTTATCTTACCTCAGAGATGAAATATAAAACCACAGAGAGGAGAGAGTTGTTCTGTGTGTGCTAGACGTATTCCTATCAATAATAAATAGGGAGGAATCACAACTTCAATTAAGGTTTTGATTTAGAATCCCTAACTATCAACTCTTATTGTCCCTCTTTTAGTATCTCTGTGACCTACACATAGCATTTCAGTAACCTACACTATGACGACCTAAGGGTAACCCCTAGTCAAATGTGATGCCATGAAAAAAACTTTTCGTTAAGATGTCAAACGAAAAAGTGTTGAATTCTATTCCTTATCATGACTAATAATTTTTTGTGTGGAATTTCAGGATATGTAACCCATCATCGTGTAGATCACCGAATAAGCTTTCCAACGATATGTGGATAATCCAAAACGGACACTTAAGCGATGAGTTTGATCATTCTGATCTAACCGTGAATAGTGGTGAACAGTAAATGTGGAGGAAAAAAATACTGAGGCTAGGTGAATTTTAGGGTCAACTTAAAATGATCAGAACTCCTTGTACATAATGATCCTGGTGAGATACTATATATCAACAAAAAGGTCTAAAGTTGTCTTTCCAATGAAATTGGTTTCATCCAAAATGGCCATCGGAGAAAAAAGTTATATTCGATCTACTTCAGCCTATCAAAATAGTCTACCAAAGGACTGATTTGACATTATTTGATTTTTAAGGGTATTTTGGTCATTCCCACACCAATCCATCCGGGTAAACCATGGATTTAAGTCTATTAAGAGCATTCAATAGCTCATTTTTCTCCAAAATTTCCGAAGGCTCAAACCCCAACCCTACTACTCCAAATTTCATCCTTCTATGTCTCTTGATTGAAATATAGAAATTTCAAATTTATTTAGGATTCAAGTTGATCATGTTAAGGGCTTCAAGAAGCACCCTTTATTTTTGTGAATAAAGTTCCAAAGTCGGAAGTTCATATTCATCTTCCATTTTTAGGTATGTGGGGCTTTGAATAAGATTATCCTTTCGATCTTGTGCTCGGTATTTTTGTTGAATTACATTGACATGACATTTTACATGTTTTACCATGAGTTAGAAATATGGTTTTATATCTTATATTATTGTCCATAAGCTATTAGATTATCTTATCCGATATGTGTATGATGTTGAGATGGAATTATGTCTAAAAAGTATTTGATTATGAGAGTATGATGATTTAATTTGTTAAGCCTTGATTTATACTATCATTCCACTATTTCCTTGTTATGAATGTATAATTGATATTGGAAATTCTATATCCCTACTATGGGTTGATGTCTTAAGTACCTTTAAATGAGAGTTGGATGGACAATTGAGAAATGTTGATATTGAAGTTGCAATGAGTCTTGGTATTTTTAGAATGGTTTTGATGAGTTAAATTATTGAAAATATTATGTATTGAGTCTTCATATCCTTTTCCAAATGTCGAGTCAGTTATGGTTCAATGCATTGATACCTTGTTGATGTTGAGGAAGATTCAGATGTGTTGAGCTAAAATATGTTGAGTTAGGAATCCACAAATTGATATGATTTGATAAATAAGAAAGAGATTTAGTTTGGTCTTTATGATAGACCCTTGTGATGTTGTTGTTGATTTCCTAACGCGTTCTGAGCTTGTCGAGGAGTAGTAATTAGCACCGAGAGGGAAATTTGGTATTTCTCCAAACCTATGTGCCACCGTTGGGTTGTTTGATGATGATATTATTGGCCAGAGAGCTCGATTGTGATTATTGCAGTTTCCCTGGCAAAGAGTATGACGCTCCCGCCAACGGGGGTTTCAAATGTTAGTATTCCACGTAGCCCACGTGGGTTTGTTGGTTATAGAAAACTCCCCTGTCCATAAGAGTCATGTCTATTAAAATACCTAGTCACTCCGAGTTTCGATGTGGTAAGTCAAGTTGCCTATGATGATCTATAATGATTTATAAGGTTTTTCTCCTACATTTCCTATCTAAGATGTTATGAGTTGCATGATTCAATGTCACTCAAGCCAGGTGTGACATTATGATCCGTTTGTACATTTTTATGAAATTTATGATATTATTTATATTTTGCATGCTCCCCCACATACTCAGTATGTATCTTGTTCTGACCCACATATTTCTCTATAGGATACATTTTTACCATGTATAGGTTCAGGTACTCAGCCGCAGTTGCGATAGTGCTATTCAAGTGCCGTATCTACATTCCTTTAGTGGTAAAAACACATGGTTTGAGGATCAAGTTGCTAGTTTTGGTGCTGTTGTTTTGTGATCCCTTTGGTCTGTTGAGTCAGTTGGGGGTTTGTCCCAACGGCTCATTGATTTTGCTATATAGAGGCTATGTCAGACTAGTGTATTGTTGGGTTGGTTTGTGTATAGACATTCCATATATGTACAGTCTAACGATATTCCATGCCATGTGCGATATGATATGATATGTACTTATATATATATTCTTAGCGTAGCATATATGTTGTTGTGTTGGAATCCAAGGGTAGTGTTTTGGCTTAAAGGGTTAGCTTGAGGCTACGTGTAGCCTTGGGCACCTTGTTGCGTCTGGGGATGATATTTCAGGGCGTTACAAACTTGGTATCAGAGCCTAAGGTTGTGAAGAGTCCTAGGTAGTTCGACAAGCCGCGTTACGTAGAGTATTGAGCATCGGTGTATAGCGGGCCACACCGATAATCAAGAGGCTATAAGGAGTTTTAGGAAAAGTCATTTCTTTCTTTCTACAAGAGTTTATCATGCTTAAAACTATTTGCTTCTTCTATTAATTTGTGTGTTCTTATGACAGAAAATGCCTCCACGTCGAGCTCACGGAAACAACAACCAATCTCAACCTGTTGATCCATTACATGAGATGGTATCCCATGCCGAATTTTAGGAAACTTTTTAGACGCAGGCCCAGTCACTTACCGCCAATACTCAGGCCAATGCTCTACCTCTATAGGAAAATAATTTGGCAGCAGCACAAATTTGTGACTTTATGCGAATGAATCCGCCAGAGTTTTATAAGTCGAGAGCAGGTGAGGACCCGCAGATATATGTTGACAAAATAAAGAAAATTACACATATTATGCACGTGATGAAGGAACAAAGTATGGAGCTAGCTTCTTATCGATTGAAGGATGTTGCCTATGATTGGGTGTAGATGTGGAATAAGGGTAAAGAGAAAGGTACTACTCTGGTGACTTGGCAATTATTCTAAGATGCTTTCTTTGATAGATTATTTCCTCTTGAGTTACGGGTTGCTAAGATAGAGGATTTTATGAATTTAAGACAAGGCTCCAAGTGAGTTTAGGAGTATTGTCTTAGGTTTAATCAGCTATTGAAGTACGCTCCTAATATGATGGATGAGTCGAGGAATAGTATGAGCAAGTTTCTAACTAGGGTGTTGAGTTATGCAGTGAAAGAATGTAGATCTGCTATGATCAATAGGGAGATTGATCTTCCTAGGTTAATGATTCACGCCCAACAGATTAAGTCAGATAAGATAAAGAAAAGAGAAATAGTAAGAGGGATTAAGAGAGTCAAATTGGAGCAACAAGGGTCTGGTCATACTAGATTCTCTGGAGGGAGTCTCCACAAGTTTCAGAGACGTCTATTTATACCTGTGCCTTTCTCAGCTAGTGCTCCCGTATATTAAGGTAGGCAGGAGCTCAAGAATAGGTCGGTGCCTTCTAGGTCTCAGGACAGTATAAGCAATCGACCTTATCCTTCTTCCTGTGCTAAGTATGGTAAAGACCATTTTGGGGAGTGTTATATAGGGCAGCGGGGCTGTTTTAGTTGTGTTAAGTTGGGCCACATACTTAGAGACTACCCGTATACCAGATAGCAGAGTCATGATGCCCGTCCCCAGAATCAAGCTACCAGTGCCCCAATTCCCGTAGCCTATTCAGTTCCTTCTCAGGGTGCTTCATCAAGTACTGCTGGCGGTCAATACTAGAATTATTTCTATGATATACCACCTCGCCAGGAGTAGGAAGATTCTTCCGATGTTGTCACTGGTATGCTCCGTGTTTTCTATTTTTATGTCTATGTGTTGATGACCTCGGTTTGAGTTTTTTTATATGTGATACCTCTGGTTGCTGTGAATTTTGAAACTGATCCTGAACTAATTTCTGAGCCTATTTTGGTTTCTACTCCGGTAGGAGAGTCTATCATTTCTAAGCGGGTGTATAAGAAATATCCCATTACTGTCTTTCATCGGGTTATGTATGTTGATTTGATTGAGCTAGATATGGTTGACTTTGAGATCATTCTGGGTATGGATTGGCTTAACTTATGCTATGCGTCTATTAATTGTCATCCCCGTTTGGTCGAGTTTCATTTCCTGATGAATCTATCCTTGAATGATTCGGGAGTTCTGTGATTCCTAAGGGTCATTTCATATCCTATCTGAAAGCTAGGAAGTTGATTTCCAAGGGTTGCATGCACCATTAAGTTCGACTTAAAAACACTAAGTTTGAAACCCTGACCATTTAGTCAATTAATGTTGTTAATGAGTTTCTTGATTTCTTTTCGGATGATCTCCCTGGAGTACCTCTTGATAGAGAGATAGAGTGTGGGATTTACCTTTTTCTTGATACTCAGCCTATTTCCATTTGTCCATATCACATGGTACCCACAGAACTTAAAGAGTTGAAGGGGAAATGAAAAGATCTTTTAGACAAAAGCTTTATCAAACCTAGTGTGTCCCCGTGGGGTGCACCTATCCTATTTGTGCGTAAGAAAGATGGTTTTCTGTGAATGTGTATTGACTACCGGTAGCTTAATAGGGTTACTATAAAGAATAAATATCCTCTTCCTCGAATTAATGATTTATTTGATCAATTGCAAAGTGCGAGACTTTTCGAAGATAGACCTTAGATCCGATTATCACCAACTTAAGGTTAGGGAATGTGATATCCCCAAGACAACCTTTCGAACTCGTTATGATCATTTTGAATTTCTAGTGATATCTTTCGGGTTAACTAATTCTCCAGCGGCTTTCATGGATCTTATGAATCATGTATTCTGGCCATATCTCAATTTATTTGTAATAGTGTTCCTTGATGATATTCTTATTTACTCTTGATGTGAGAGTAATTATGCAGATCATCTCCGAATTATGTTGGAAACTCTTTGAACTCATCGGTGTTATGCTAAGTTCAGTAAGTGTGAGTTCTGGCTGAATTCTGTAGCTTTCTTGGGTTATGTTATTTCTTCGAAAGGTATTAGAGTTGATCCTCAAAAGATAGAGGCTATAAAGAGTTGGCCCAGACCTATTTCTCCTTCTGATATCCAAAGTTTCTTGGGTTTAGCTGGTTATTATCATCATTTTGTTGAAGGGTTTTCATCTATTGCGTCTCCTATGACCCGCTTGACCCAAAAGAAAGTGAAGTTCCTGTGGTCCGAATCTTGTGAGAAGAGTTTTTAGGAGTTGAAGACTCGACTCACTTCAGCCCCTGTGTTGACTTTTCCTGATGGTGTTGATGGTTTTTTGGTGTATTGCGATGCTTCCAGAGTTATTTTGGGTTGTGTATTGATGCAAAAAGGCAAGGTTATAGCTTATGCTTCCAGGCAGCTAAAGCCTCACGAGAAGAATTATCCTACCCATGACCTTGAGTTAGCTGCTGTGGTTTTTGCTTTGAAAATCTAGAGACATTATTTGTATTGTGTCTATGTTGACGTCTTCAAAGACCATAAGAGCTTGCAGTATGTATTCACCCAAAAGAATATGAATCTTAGGCAGAGACGATAGTTAGAACTATTGAAAGATTATGATATAAGCATGCTATATCATCCAGGAAAGGCTAATATAGTAGCAGATTCCCTTAGTCGAAAGTCTATGGGTAGGGTAGCATATGTTGAGATTAGTAAGAAGGAGTTGGCCCGTGAGGTACATCGTTTGGCTTGATTAGGGGTTAGGTTTTTGGGTGATGCTGAGGTTAGTATAGGAGTGCAAAGTGGTTTCAAATCCTCTTTAGTTTTTGAAGTTAAGGAGAAGCAAGATAGAGATCGTACCTTGGTCAGGTTAAAAGAGTCAGTTAAAGACTAAAAGGTAGAGGTTTTCTCCCAAGGAGGAGATGGCGTTTTGAGACTCCGAGAAAGATTTTGTGTATCTGATGTTGATAACTTAAAGCAGAGGATTATGATGGAAGCACATGATATGCGATACTCCATACATCCTGGTGCTTCCAAGATGTACCATGATTTGCGGGAAATCTATTGGTGGAACGGTATGAAGAGGAACATAGAAGAATTTGTGGTGAATTGTTCCAAGTGTCAATAGGTTAAAATAGAGCATCAAAGGCCCAGTGGCATGATGCCAGAGTTTAGCATTCCTACTTGGAAGTGGGAAGAAGTGAATATGGACTTCATAGTTGGTTTGCCTCCTTCTCACCGCCATCATGATTTGATTTGGATTGTCCTAGATCGGCTGACAAAATCATCTCATTTCTTGCCTGTGCATTCATCGTATACAACTGAAGATTATGCTAGAATATATATTCGAGAACTCATCAATCTTTATGGAATCCCTTTGGCTATTATTTCTGACAGAGGTACTCAGTTTTGGAAATCTTTCCAGAAGGGTCTCGGTACCTAAATTCATTTAAGTTCTGCTTTTCATCCGCAAACAGATGGTCAGGCCGAGTGGACCATTCATACTTTAGAAGATATGTTGAGGGTTTGTGTGCTTGATTTTAAAGGTAGTTGGGATGAGCACTTAGCATTAATCGAGTTTCCTTACAATAACATTTTTCATGCTACTATTGGAATAGCCCCGTTTGAAGCTTTGTATGGTAGAAGGTGTAGATCACCCATTGGTTGGTTTGAAGTTGGTGAGGCTACCACGACTGAATTGGATGCTGTGTTCGAGGCCATGGAAAAGTTTAAGTTAATTCGGGAAAGGTTGAAAATTGCCCAAAGTCATCAAAAATCATATGCAGATGTAAGGAAGAAAGACCTTGGATTTGATGTTGGTGATTTAGTGTACTTGAAAGTTTCTTCCACGAAAGAGGTGAAGAGATTTGGGAAGAAAGGGAAACTAAGTCCCCGTTACATTGGTCCCTTTAAGATTGTGGATCGCATTGGGAAGGTAGCGTATAAGGTTGAATTCCCCGTTGAATCATCTAACATCCATCCAGTTTTCTATTTTTCTATGCTTAAGAAGTTTATTGGTGATTATGTTGTGATTGATCCTTCCGAAAGCTCGGGTATTCAAGATATTCTTTCATATGAAGAGATTTCGGTGTAGATTTTTGACTTTCAAGTTCGTAGGCTAAGAAACAAGGAAGTTCCTTTGGTTAAAGTGCTTTGGTGAAATATCCCCACCTTTTTCCTAAGAATCCTGAGCATGTAAAAGGTATCGTTCTCTTTTGATTTAATCCTTATTGCTATATTTATCTTGGCTTGTTTGTTTCTACCATATCCAAAAAAATCTAGAATGGAGTGTATACTTGGGCAAGATAATTTTTGTCTATATACTCATTTTCATAGTACTCTTGACCTACCTATCAACATTTGAGGACGAATGTTTCCAAGGGGCAAATGATGTAATGCCCCGAAAAAATTTTCCGTTAAGATCTCAGACGAAAATATGTTGAATTCTGTTTATTATCGTGATTAATAATTTTTATGTGTGGAATTTCTGGATATGTAACCCGTCATCGCGTAGAGCATCGAATAATCTTTCCAACGATATGTCGATCATCCAAAACGGACACTTGAGCGATGAGTTATGATCATTTCTATCTAACCATGAATAGTGGTGAACAGTAAATGTGCACAAAAAAATACTGAGGCCAGGCAAATTTTAGGGTCAACTTCAAATGATCATAACTACTTGTACATAATGATCTGGGTGACCTACTATTTATCAACAGAAAACTATGAAAGTCCTCTTTCTAATGAAATTGGTTTCATCCAATTTGGCCATTGGAGAAACAAGTTAAGGTCGATCTACTTCAGCCTATCAAAACAGACCACCAAAGGATAGATTTGACATTATTTGATTTTTAAGGTTATTTTGGTCTTTCCCACTCCAATCCATCTGGGTAAACCATGGATTTAAGTCCATAAAGAGCATTCAATAGCTCATTTTTCTGTAAAATTTCCTAGGCTCAAACCCCCACCCTATAAATCCAAATTTTATCCTTCTATGTCTCTTGATTGAACCATAGAAATTTCAAATTGATTTGGGATTCGAGTTGATCATGTTAAGGGCTTCGAGAAGCACTCTTTAATTTCGTGAATAAAGTTCTGGAGTCAGAAGTTCATATTTCATCTTCAATTTTTAGGTATGTGGGTCTTTGAACAAGATTATCCTTTCGATCTTGTGCCCGGTATTTTTGTTGAATTACATTTACATGAGATTTTACATATTTTACCATGAATTGGAAATATAGTTTTATATCTTATATTATTGTCCATGAGCTATGGGATTATGTCATTCGATATGTGTATGATGTTGAGATGGAATTATGTCCAAAAAGTATTTGATTATGAGAGTGTGATGATTTAATTTGTTAAGCCTTGATTTATACAATCATTCCACTATTTCCTTATTATGAATTTATAATTGATATTGGAAATTCTATATTCCTACTATGGGTTGATGTCTCAAGTACCTTTAAATTAGAGTTGGATGGCAAATTGAAAAATATTGATATTGAAGTTGCAATGAGTCTTCATATTTTTCGGATGGTTTTGATGAGTTAAATTGTTGAAAATATTATTTATTGCGTCTTCATATCCTTGTCCTATTGTTGAGTCAGTTATGGTTCAGCACGCTGATACTTTGTTGATGTTGAGGAAGATTAAAATGTTTTGAGCTAAAATGTGTTGATTTAGGAATCCATACATTTATATGATTTGATAAATGAGAAAGAGATTTGATTTGGTCTTTAGGATAGACCCTTGTGATGTTGTGGTGGATTTCCTAACGTGTTCTGAGCTTGTCGGGGAGTAGTACGTAGCACCAAGATAGAAATTTGATATTTCCCCAAGCCTTTGTGCCACCGTAGGGTTGTTTGTTGATGATATTATTGGCCAGAGAGCCTGATTGTAATTATTGTAGTTTTAAGGTCATACTCCCTGGCAAAGAGTATGTCGCTCCCGCCAACGGGGTTTTCAAATGTTGGTATTCCACGTAGCTCACGTGGGGTTGTCGGTTATAGGAAACTCCCCTGTCCATAAGAGTCATGTTTATTGAAATACCGAATCACTCCAAGTTTGGATGTGCTAAGTCAAGTTTCCTATGATGATCTACAATGATTTATGAGGTTTTTCTCCTTCATTTCCCATCTAAGATGTTATGAGTTGCATGGTTCAATGTCATTCAATCCAGGAGTGTTATTATGGTCCGTATGTACGTTTTTATAAAATTTATGATATTATTTATATTTTGCATGCGCCCCCACATAATCAGTATGTATCTTGTGTTGACACACATATTTCTCTATGGGATACATTCTTACCATGATGTAGGTTCAAGTACTCAGCCGCAGCCACGACAGTGATATCCGAGTGCCGCATCTACGTTCCTTCAGTGGTAAGTCCTTATGGTTTGATGACCAAGTTGCTAGTTTTGGGGCTGTTGTTTTTTGATTCCTTTGGTTTGTTGAGTTAGTTGGGGGTTTGTCCTAATGGCTCATTGTTTTGCTGTATAGAGGCTATGTCATACTAGTGTAGTGTTGGTTGGTTTGTGTATAGACATTCCATGTATATACAGTCTAACGATATTCTATGCTATGTGCGATGTGATATGATATGTACTTATATATATATCCTTCGCGTAGCGTGTATGTTGTTGTGTTAGAACCCAAGGGTAGTGTTTTGGCTTAAAGGGTTAGCTTGAGGCTACGTGTAGCCTTGGGCACTGTATGGCGTCTTGGGATGATATTTCGGGGCGTTACATCAGAACACGATACTTAAGGACACAAGTGACCCCAAGCTAACACATAATCTGATACCATTTGTGCGCACTGAAAAAATAGTTATAAAACAACATGCGTGGAAGATTAATTCAAAAAATTCCATTATAATGTAATACGGGCCCAACATATAATCCCAGTTGGAATGGGGTCAGTACCTTTCCACGAGTACTAACACTAACTGTGTGGATCCACTAAATCCGGGCCTAACATATAATCCCAGTTGGAATGGGGTTAGTACCTTTCCAAGGGTACTAACACTAGCTGTGTGGATCCACTAAATTGGTATCCCAAAGGGCTACATAGTCAATCCTAAACTGGTAAGTGATAGGATTGTTATCCCTAAGCTGACGGGCGACCTCTCAGAACCAATGTTGGCTACATAGTTCAGGAACTTATGGATTGCTACTAAAGGTCTCAGTCCTATTCTGGAGGGTGAGCCTTCATCCCTAGGTTTACTCTATGCTAAATCCTACTCCTAACTAAACTGACACTGGTAATGATTAATGTTAATGAAATTCATAACTAACATTTCCTCAACATGAATATGCTAATGAAAATCATAACTTGATTTACTTGTAACTTAGAAATATTGACATGTATAAACAGATAGGTATCGGCTGATCATAACCCTCCAATACTAAATGATACTTTGAATACAAAATCATCATTTAAAACACTGGTGTCCCAATCATTATACATTGAATAGAACGGATGAATTACATTAATTTGAATAAAGGAAGGAGTTAAACATGGGAGGATAACATATTCACATGGTTTAGTTCATAATTTAATAATTTAACATAGAACCAATTTAATATGACATGACTAATTGAAATTTAAAGAATTAAATAATCTAATTCATATGGGAAAAATATGTTTACATGGCTTGAGTTCAAATTATTAAGAAAACATAGATTAAATTCATGATTTACATGGATAATTTCACAAAAGAAGATTAAAAATTTATACTTTAACAAAAAGGGGATTTTAGGACTCAATGGGTGGAAGAAACCCATTGATTAATACCCAACATACTTTAATTGGATGAATTCTTCAAGAAATCTTAAAATTGGAACTTGAATTCTTGAATTCATTCAAACAAAGCTTTAATTTTGTTCTTGGGGTAGGGGGAACATTTTTCGTATGATATTGGATAGATAATGGGAAAATAATGCCATTCTTGGGGCTTTAACTAGAGTTTTGGATGTGTGGGGGCAAGGGGGGGAGATCAAAGTGCCTCTTGAACTTTTAAATATAAACATAGGAAAATATTGCCTTTGTGGCATAGAGGTTATCGTAGAGACTAACGTCCATATCATGGACTTTATAGAGGAGATACTGCCTCATTGTCATAAAGGTTATTGCGGAGACTAACCTCTGTGACACGCCAATATCGTGAAGGCTTACTACCTCGGAGGTCAAAAATTACCCCTTTTTGAAAAATTCTGAAACTCTTCTAGGACACCACTTTAACATCCCTTAATACGTTTCAACACAAAAATCATTGTTTCAAATTCAGAAAGGCCAAAAATAAATTTCTTGAAATCTTGTGGTCTAGAAAATGACTAAGTCCCATAGACTTAGTGTTAAATTCATGCCTTGGACCCCTTGAACATGGAACTAAGAGCTAAAATGAGCCTATGATCTTGCGGGGTACTATAATATCTCCCCATTAGGATTATTCATCCTCAAATGAAATTGGCTAAGTTGAGATATGAAGGAAACCGAGATCATACACGGAATACTTATGAGCTGCATCATGATTAAATTAAAAATTTTAATACATGATACATAGACTGAACTGAATTCATGAATACATGCAATGACATGAGGATGGTTACATTGATGAGATAGAAAATGAGAAAGTCAATTTAAGAGAAACCATTTCCTCAAGTTGAATCTAAATTCATCAGAAAAGATATGGATACTAGGCTCTCATATCTACTTCTTCTTCCCAAATAGCTACCTCAACGAACTGATTTCTCAATAACCTTAACCAATGAACTTCATTATTGCTCAAACTACAAATATGACAGTCAAGGATATCAACTAGGACTTCTAGTTAAGAAAGATTATCTTCAACATCCACACTCTTTAAAGGAACAACAGAAATTGAGTCACTAATAGAGTGTTAAGTCTGCAGGGAACTCTAACTCTTAAGTGACCTTCCAGAAATGATTCAAAATGCTAGATGGGCCAACATAGTAGGGACTGAGCTTTTCCTTCTTGCCAAATCTCATCACCTATTTCATGAGTGAGATTTTCAAATACACTAAGTCACCAACATCAAATTCAAGACCTTTTTTTCTCATATCTACATAAGATTTTTTAAGACAATGAGCCATCTTCAGCTTTTTCCAGATCAACAAAACTGTCTCTACTACCTCAAATACTAAATCTAGCCCTATCAAAGCTGCTTCATCTATTTAAAATAAACCAATAGGACATCAATATCTTCTCCCATAGAAAGACTCAAAGGTAGTTATCTAAATACTGGAGTGATAGCTGTTGTTATAAGAAAACACAATCAAAGGTAAGTCATCATTGCAACTACCCTTGAAGTCAATAACACAAGCCCTCAACATGTCTTCCTAGTCCTAAATAGTCTGCTCTGCCTGACTATCTGTCTGAGGATGAAAAGTTGTACTAAGATGAACTTGGGTACCAAGGCCCTTCTAAAAAGTCTTCCAAAAGTGGGAGGTAAACTGAGTACCTCCACATGAAATGATGATCAATTGAACCTAATACTATTTCACGAACTCCCTAAGATAGAGTCTAGCATAATCGTCTACTGAATATGAAGTATGGACTACTAACAAATGGGCTAATTTGTTTATTTGATTTGCAATGAACCATACCAAATTATGTTGACGACACGTACAAGGCAACCCTATCACAAAATACATGTTCACCACCCCCATTTAAAAGTGGGGATGCTAAACTCCTGATGTGCTCCACTTGTCATTTGGTACTCAACCTTAACCTTCAGACAATGAGAACACTTAGCTATAAATTCTGCAATATCTTTTTTCATACCACTCCACCAACAGTTTGCTTTCAAATTATAATACATTTTAGTGGCGAATGGGTAAATAGAATACTATGCATCGTGCGCCTCAACTGATATTCATTCTTATAGACAATGAACACATGGAACACATAGCTTGCCTTGAAAAAAAGCACACTATCTCCATCTTGGGAGTAAACCACAACCTTTTGGTCCTTGATTACCTCCATCAACTTGACAAAAATAAGATCCATGTCTTGATTTTCTTTTACTTTAGCAATAATGAATATTCTGAATGATCCTGAACCTATACACTATCCTTAGCCAAATCAACTAACCAAACACCTAATCTCTCAAGCTATTGAACTTCTCAAACAAGCTCCTTCTTATCATCCCCAACATGAGTAATACTACCTATAGACAATCTACTATATTGGCCTTACTTGGGTGATACATCATACTCATATCATAGTCTTCAAAAAATTCAAGCAACCTTCTCAAACCAATATTCAAATCTTTCTAGGTGAACACATATTGTAAACTCTTATGATCTGTGAACACATCAATATGAACCCCATAAAGGTAATGCCTCATAATTTGTATGGAAAAGCTTAAGATCATGGGTTGAATTCTTCTCATAGGGTTTAAGATGCCAATAGGTATAGGGTATGGCTTTACCTCACTATATTAACACATAACCAAGACTACAAAATTAGAAACTTGAAACCTCTCAGTTCCATCTGACAAGGTCAAGATTGGAGCGAAAGTGAGTCGAGTCTTCAACTCCTGAAAATTCTTATTTAAGGAATCTAACCATTAAAATTTGACCCTCTTCTTGGTTAGTCTAGACATGGTAGAAGCAATTGAAGAAAACCCTTGAAAAAAATCATCTATTGTAACAAGCTAAGCCCAAGAAAATCGTGATATCTAATGAAGAGATCGATCTAGTCCAGTTTCTCAATGCTTTAGTATTTTGAGCATCAACTCGAATGTTATCCCTAAAAATAATGTGACCAAGGAAAGCTACTGATCTAAACCAGTACTCATACTTGCTAAACTTAGCGAATAACTGGTGGTTCTTAAGGGTCTTTAATTCAACCCTTAAATAGTCCACATAATCACTCTTACTATGGGAATAGACTAGGATTTTGTATATAAAGACTACAACTAACATGTCTAAGTACTTCATGAATGCGCTATTCATTAAGTCCATGAAAGTTGCAGGAGCATTTGTTAGTCCAAAAGACATATCTAGGAATTCGAAGAGACCATACCAAGATTTGAAAGCTTTCTTTGGAATATCACATTCACTAAAACTAAGATTATGATAGCCGGATCTAAGGTCTATCTTAGAGAAATAGCTTACACCCTAAATATGGTCATACAAGTCATCAATCCTGGGGAGAGGATACTTATTCTTTATTTTGACGTTGTTCAACTTATGGTTGTCAATGTACATTTTGAGAAAATTGCCTTTCTTGCACACGAATAGAATTGAATCACCCCATAGAGATATACTGGGCCGATATAACCCTTATCTAAGATGTTTTTTAATTATTCTTTCAATTCCTTAAGCTCAGCCGGAGCAATTCTATATGGTGGGAATTAAGATAAACTGGATATATGGAAAGAGATATATTCCAAAGTCAATTTCCCTTTTGAGATGCACTCTTCGAAGATTTTTTGGGAACACATCTGGAAAATCTTATACAAAAGGAACTGTCTTAAGGCTAAGAGTTTCTAAATATGAGTCCTTGACTAAAATGAGATGGTATATACATCTCTTGGATATCATCTTTTTAGACATAAGATAGGAGACAAACTTAACCTTAAACATAGATGTACTGCCCCTCTTCTCAATAATTGGTTCATTAGAAATTGGAACTGAACAAGTCTATTCCTACAATCAACTAAGGCATAGCACAAGTAGAGCCAATATATGTCAAGAATGACATCAAAATAAGGCATCTCTAACTCCATAAGATCAACTGAAGTTACTTTCTGAGACACTGTGACCGAGAAATTTCCGTATACCTATCTGGCTATAATAGACTTACCCACTAGGGTGAACACTGATAAAGGCTTTACTAGAATTTTAGGACTGGTACCGAAGTCTACAATTATAGATAGAGTCAAAAAGAAAAGTAAAGCTCCGAGGTCTAACAATGCATAAACATAAAGATAGAATACATGTAACGTACCTGTAATCAACTTAAGAGAACTTTCCTAATTATGTTGAGTCTAGAGGGCGTACATTCTATTCTTGCATTCCCACTAAAGGTGGCACCTTGCTGGGGGTGATGAAAAGTTTGACTAGCCCTACTAGTACAAATTAATTCCACTCTAAGAAATCGATGGACACTCTTTAATCTTGTTGCCTGGTTTTCCACACCCAAATCACACATCACTTCCTACTCTTTACTCATCCTGATGAATCTTACTGCACTTCCTGCAAAGTAAATTTGTATGACCACTATTTACACTACCCTGGGACTTAGATCCTGACGCTCGAACTTATGAACTAGTGCATTGGCTGAAGATGGGGCTGGAGCTAAAAATTTCTGGCAAAAATGAGAACGGTTCCCGCCTTTAGGCCTTGGCTGGGAAAAGTTTATGCTATATGTTCTAGCCTTTTTTCTCTTATTATTTCTCTTTGAGCTTCTCCTTCTCAATATTCTAAGAACTAACAATCAACAAAGAAAGGTCCATCACCTTAATCAACATGGCTGTGTAATACTCCTTTACTACACTATCAGATACACCAAACAAAAAGATGTTCATCCTGGACCTAGTGTTAGCTACTATAGTCAGAGCATACCTTTTCAACTAAGTAAATTTGAGTGAGTATTCCCTCAAAATCATGATACCCTACTTTAGATTGATGAACTCATGCACCTTTGCCTCTCCCAGCTCTAGTCAAAAGAATCTATCTAAAATGGTCGTGGCAAACTTTTCAGACTCTATAAGCGCTGCCTCAACACCTCTGTTCTCCTTCCACTGATTGAACTAGGAAGGAGATACTCCTTAAAACTGATAAGAAACTAAGTCAGGCATCTAACTCAATGTGACACCCATAATCATTGTCATATTCTACACACACTCTAGAATCTCTAGAGGATCCTTCTCATATTAGGATCCAGAAAACATCGGTGGATTTATTCGAATAAAAACGTAGATCCTAGATGTAGTTGTATTCATCACTTGATTGGCTAGGTCAATAACCTGCTGGTTATTTAGAGGATCTACCAAATGTGCCAAGGTTGTGAAAGAGTCACTAAACTTAACAAAGGAAACATGGTCGTTTAGGGGATATGCCTGAATAGGTGGTGGTGCAGGCTGATACCCATTCCTTCTTCTATTTTTCCTTATGGGAGACATTAACTATAAATGGAATGAAGGATAAGTTAGAAAAACTAGGATTCAATAGAGCTTATGCTCTTTCGCATGACATGAATGCTTACAAAAGGGAAACTTTCCTAAAATGTCTCGTAGCCTCTTGCCCATAAGTGTGGCTCACTTTACACCCATGCACAATAATCTACTCAATACTAATTTTAGACTTCCTAGGACACATTAAAACCTTTTGGCATTGATACCAAGTTTTTTCATGACCTGAGGCTAACCCCTAGTCAGGACACAGTGCTTAAGGTTACATGTGCCCCAAATCTAACCCATGATCTGGTACCTAATTTGAGCACTTAAATAAAAATAAAACAACATGTGCGGAAGATAAAATGATAATACTCTATTATAATGTAATACTAAAACAAATATCATCATGACCGAATAACTATCAAAAGGAAAACTAAAAACATGTTTGAATATCTAGATATCTAAACATCTAGTGTGAAAGCTTCTAAGATATAAAGAGTTGATTGGAAAAGCCCCCAAATAACTCCAACTGACTAAAATAAAGAAATATGAATAATAAGTATAAATACATGTCCTCATCCGAATGAGGACTCACCAAAACTGCTACTGAGAGGTAATGAGATGACTATGGGCGATTATAGATCAGAGCGTTCGAACATAAACTGTGAAATCAATAATGTGCAAAAAAGAGTATGCAGTCCGTACTTTGAAAATGCTAGTACGTGAGGGAAGGACTAACTAAATACATATGGAAACTAAACATGGATGCATGAACATGTTCAACTGAGAATGCAAGACCAAGTAAAGCATGTACTATAATAATCTACAAAATTAACTGAGTGAGTGACTACAAATCTAAATACTTGGTCAAGAAAACCTTAACTAATATAGACTGAGTACAGACTGAAACCATAGGAGATGTCATGTAATTTATATGCCCCAATTTGAGCATATCGAGGTCCAACCTGTTACCCCTATTGGAAAGGTGTCAGTACCTTACCATAAGTACTAACACTGGCTCTGTTGATCCACTAAACTAGTATCCCAAATGACTAGGGATTCAGTATTAATCTGGTGGCTGACCCCTAAGAGAGTGTCTGTCCTAAACTAGCTGGTGACCTCCCATAACTTACGTTGGTTACATAGTTCTATAACTTAGGAATCGATACTATAGGTCTTAGACTTATTCTAGAGGGTTAGCATTCATCCCTAGGTTTGCTCAGTGCTAAATCCTACTTCCAACTAAGCTTACACTAGTACTGATTACTGTTAACTTAACTCATAATTGATTTTTTCTCAACATGAATATGCTAATGAAAATCATGACCTGCCTAACTTGTATAGTGTAAACAAAGACATGTATAAATAGATAGATATCGATATATCATAACCCACCCGCACTAAGTGATACTTTGAATACGATAACATCATTTAAAACAATAGTAGGAAATCATAATTTCGAGACCCAAAACGTAATACATTTCTCTAAACTAGTGAATTGCATTAAATTTAATGTGGGAATGAGTGAAAATTTGAAGGATAAGATATTCACATGGTTTATTTCCTAATGTACTAATTTAATAAAGAATTAATTGAAAATGACATGAGTAATTAAAATCTAAATCATAAAATAACCTAATTCACTTGGGGATAACATATTGACATGGCTTGAGTTCAAATTACTCAGAAAACAAGGATTATATGAATGATTTACATGGATAATTTCAAAAAAGAAGATTAAAAATTTGTACTTGAACGACTCAATGGGTGGAAGGAACCCATTGATAAATACCCCAGATACCTCAATTTGATTAATTCTTGAAGAAAGCTTGAAATCAGAACTTGAATTCTTGAATTCTTTGAAAGGAAGATTGAATTTTGTTCTTAGGGAAAAGGGAAGGGTTTTTTCATGATATCTAATGGATAATGGGAAAATAATGCAATTCTTTGGTATTTTACTCTAGTTTTGGATGTGTGGAGGCAAGAAGGAAAGACCAAAGTGCCTCTTCAAATTTAAATTAAAAACACAGGAAAATACTTCCATTAGGGAACGGATGTTATCATTGAGACTAACCTCCGTGTCACAAACTTTATAGTAGAGGTCTTTCCTCGGTGTCAAGGAGATTATCGATGAGACTAACCTCTATGAGATGCTAATATCATGGAGGCTTGCTTCCCCCGAGGTCCAAAATCACCCAAACCTTTTCCAAAAATTCTGAAACTCTCCTGGGACACCTCTTTAACATTCCCAATCATGTTTCAACTAAAAAATCAACATTTCAGTTTCAGGAAGGCAAAGCATAAATTTCTTGACATCTTGGGGTATAGAGAATGTCTAAATACCATACACTTAGTGTAAAATTCATGTCTTAGACCCTTTGAACATGCAATAAAGAGATGAAATGAGGCTATGATTTTACGAGCAATTACATACAAATAACATATTTGTGACCTACACTTACCATCTCTATTTCCTACCTATCATTGAATATTTTTGTGTCTTCTTGTCTTTTGACTACGTTTTCTATATCTTTGTCCTTTGAAAACCCACTCCAACTGATAATCCTTGTTCTGTCACACAGGCCCACCTTTATATAGATTACAATTCCTTAAGCTATAATCATTTAAGTGTTCCCAGTGCTAGCAATCACAAGAATATACCATTGAATCATATTTCTAACCTAGTTCACTACATAGACCCCATTTACAGTCATAACCCTATTCCTTCTTTCACCACAACAAGGCAACATATAGGAGAACATAGATCTATCTATCTATCTTTATATTCATATATATATATATATTCATTTCAAATATATGAATGAATGCATTCATGCAAGATGTGCATATCTCCTTATCCCTTCTCATATTCTTGTCATAACGTACCAGCACGGTGCCCAACCCATATTCACAACATATCATATTATACCATACTGGTAACTAACCCATTATCACATCATATCATACAATGCTGACATAGTACCAGACCCATTTTCTCAGCAACTCAACACAATGCATATCAATGTGTACAAGAAATCAGTAAATTACAACTCATACAAAAGGCAATCACAAATGTCATCCTTCTATGCAAATGTGTGCAAGAAATAAATACATCACATCACGATCATGACTTACCAAGCACTCTCATGGGATATCATAAACCAAATTTATATTATTATGCATTTTTCCTCTGGTCGTACCCTAACCTCGAGATTTCACATTGCCCTTTCACCATGGCAACAATAGCTATGACAAAATTATAAATAATAACAACACTATGAACTAGTTAACTTTAATCACTTCTAACTCACAGTCTTTTTTTAAAATCTGGAAAACATCAATCATAACTACTAAGACATTGGGACAAAACATGTTCCCTTAACGCAATTCAAATATTTAAGTATTTACGCACTAGACGGGATACATAACCTTTTGTTTTACCATTTTAAGTTATTTCATTACACTCTTCACCCTAATCCACCATTAGTGACAATAAACAATTAATTCCCTCCCTGTATTCCTGACCATCACTTATTCCAAACAACCTTAAAACAAGATTCAATAAATAAACATATTCCTAATCGTCACGTATTCCCATGGGCTGGTGCACAGTAGCGAGACTGGCACACAACCTATTACTACTACAGCAATTAATCGACTATAGTAACAATTAATAACAGGCCGACCCAACCTAAATTTCAGGCTTCTTGATCGTATTTCCTTAGTATCCTTTATTTTTTTTTATTTAAATTTTCCCAGGTCTATTTGAGCCTTTATTCTAAAAATAGTCTAGTACCTGTGGATATGCTAGCCATTTTACCAAAGTAGGAACCTTAGACCTAACTATATCATAGAATACAAACAAACAATCCTAGAACACATAAACACTTTGGAAAAAGTCAAGGTATATCACAACTTTCCTTAAATGAAGATCAACAATACCAAATTTCATCCAAAGCCTCAATTAGAAGCTCATGTTGAGATAACACCAAATGTGTATAATCTAATCAAATATGATATCTATAAATCAAAAAGAAGCAAATTATACCCATATTGGCTCTATTTAAGATGGGTCCAAAATAGGTTTAAACATAAGATAAAAAATGAAAGGGGTAAAATTAGAATTTTCTTTTAGAAATACCTTTCTTATTGTTACAGAAATCTATAGTTGAGAACAAATGCAGAATAGATTTAAAATAATGATCAACAAAGAAATATCATTTTTAAGCATTACAATCAGAAACCCCAAAAAAATCCATCTTTAAAATCTAGAATTTGAAGTTGGACTAGTAAAGAAATCATTAGGATAAAAGGGAATAAAGGTTTGGAAGTTTACCCATAGAATAAATCTTGAAAACCCTTCAAAATTGCCTTAGTTTGTGCTTTTAACATCCTAAAATGAAGGACAATCACAAAAAAAAAGATTTACAGCACACCAGTGATGGATGTTGTCATGACCTAATTTTTATGGTCATAATGACACCTACTATGACCCACCATTAGGTAAGACAACCCATAGCCCAAAATAGCTAGTAACAGACTATCAAAGAAAAGAAATCAAACAGAGGAATAAACATAATAACAAGACCAATATATATCAAGAAGTCCCAAAACACGGTGAAATTAGCACAAGAGCTTCTATTACAATAAAATATAAACTGAAATGAAAAGAAAATATAAGCATAAGCCATTTCTAATTACAATGTATTGAATAGTCTAATACATAAGATGGAGCACTATAATACTCTGAATACTAGGAGCTCACACAAAATCTCAGATCCATAGCCACTCCACATGATGGAAACAACAACGATGATACTCACACTATCATTTCAGGCTGTAGGAGTGTAGTATAAATACCAAGCACTTGGTACGCAGAAGGCACCGACTCATTGAGATCTAAAGATAATGTAAGAATAAATAACATGTAAAGAAGGAATACAAAGTACGAGCAACCATTCAAGAAACTAAACATAAAGAAGCTAGTGGATAAATACGGATAAACTATATTATCATCATAGTAATCAGGATCTAAAGTGATACACTGTATATTACTAGTCAACTTATAGAGGAGAAGTGAATAGAAGTTAAATAATAGTATACAAGGCAAAAAATGTAGATACAACATGAATAAATAAGAAAGAGAGGGATACACCATGACACTATATATATGTGTGTGTATATATATATTATATATATCAGGGAAAACTCAAGAGAATACCTTAAGGAACCAACCAAACATCTCAAGGAATTCTAACTAGGAAGAAAGTTTGTACTGACATAATTAGAGTCCCTGATCATTTGTATAAGCATCAGATAACAAGATATAATATAATTTACCATAAAAATGAAAGGGATTAGAATCATATCTCCAATATCCAAGTCCATAATCAACCTGAACTAACCAAAATAACGATAATGAATTAACTCATAAGTTTAGATAAACAGTAACTAATTACCCGCCATAAGCTCGAAAGGTTCAATCAACACTCATAATAATAACCTATACTTGTACAATCCCTCATAAGGCCGATAGATCTAAGCACCAAACCATATACTAGGGATAGGTAATGAATATGAATGAATGGATGAAAACTAAATTGAAAGTTCTATATCTGATCCTAGTGCCATAGCATACAAAGTGTATAACCTCCTCCAACTCAATAGTTCACAAAGATAGGACCTATAGCAACCTCTTTTCTCTAGTATGATGGTTTACAGATGAAGGGATCCCTATGGGATTCAAAAATATGAATATACACAACCCAGTCAATAACTAAATTTTAAATAATCATCATCATTATTATACCCCATCCTATACCAGAGAGAAGTATATATAACAAATACATGGACTCAAACTATGGGTAAAAGAGTATATGTACGTAAATCCATTGTACATAATTAATTACAAGACTAAATTAGAATAAAATATGTAAAAAAGATCAGAATCTCTGGTGAATGTAGTAAATAATAGTATTTAAGTGAGTGGATAAACCATGGACCTGATCAACCTCGGTCAAATTTCTAAAACATCATCTTTGGTTTTGAAAGCTCACAAATTAATAAAATAGAGTGGTACTATAATACCCTACAGTATATAGGTACAAATATCATTCATAGATTAGCATGTAGTCTTTTGGGATCATGAGCACCGTGTAGTATTTTGGGTACCAGATTCGGGGCGTTACAAACTTGGTATTAGAGCCTAAGGTTCAATAGAGTTCTAGGAATTATAAAAGCCACATCTAGTAGAGTCTTGTGCATGGGTGTGTTGGGTACCACATTCATTCTCTACTATTGCTTAGTCAATTTCTGCTCAGAATGAATGACCAACTATCATTTCGATCAACCCAGTGGCTAATTTAGTAGCATCCAAGATTTGGGAATTTACCCAAATGAATCCTCCATCTTTTCTTGGGTCTAAGTCAGATGAAACACTCAAGAATTCATCGATCAGATTCAGAAGTTACTAATATTATGAGGGTAACTCCTAGTGAGAAGGATAAGCTAGTTGCATACCAGTTACAGGATGTTGCTCACACTTAGTACAAGCTATGGAGGTCAGAAGGGCCAGCTGATGCAGGGCTTATAGAGTGGGAGGAGTTTGTCACCATATTCTTTGATAGATTATTTCCCCAAGAGATGAGAGAGGATAAGGTATAAGAATTCATCAACCTCAGGTTGGGAAACATGATAGTGAAAGAGTATTCTCTTAAGTTTACTCAATTAGCCAAATATGCTCCTTATGTGGTTGCAGATAGTAGGGTTAAGATGAGTAAGTTTGTTTCTAGGGTGAATAATAGTGTGGTTAACGAGTGTAGGTTTGTGATGTTGAATAGTGACATAAACATAGCAAGTATTATGAATCATGCTCAATAGATAGAAGAGTAAAAGATTATGATGAGGGAAAGTAGAATAAGAGAACAAGGACAAGTAGTTTCAACTTTACTCAGCCCAAATCAAAAGGAGAAAACCTTTCTTATTTTCATCCTAAGTCATCAGTTCTAGCTCTTTCTTTAGCTAGTGGTCCGGCTCCTATGTTTAGGGATGGTAATAAAGATAGAGTTTTAGGCTCTAATTATCAGGGTAGTGTTAGCAGTACCTGTATCTATCCTCTTTTCTAGACTTTTGAAAAGTACCATCAGGGTATTTGCATAGCGAGTAGTGGTATTTGTTTCAATTATGGCAAGCCAGGACACAGAGTTAGAGACTGTCCTCAGCCAGGTCCTCAAAGTCAATAGAACTATTTCTCAGCTCAGTCCAGTCACCCAAGTCATCAAGGTGCCATTTCCAATGGTACCAGTGGGTAACGCCCAAATCGAATTTATGCTCTCCAGTCCCAGCAAGATCAGAAAAATTCTCCTGATATGGTTACTGGTACATTATAGATCTTTCACTTGCATGTTTATGCTCTGCTAGATCCAAAAGCTTTCTTATCTTTTGTTACTCCTTATATAGCAGTTGATTTTAAAGTCAGTCTCAAAATTCTTGCAGAGCCCTTTTTAGCCTCTACCCCAGTGGGTAAAACCATCATAGCCTGGTGGGTATACAGGAACTGCCTAATTGTGATATTTGAAAAAGCCACCTTAGCAGACTTAGTCAAATTAGAGATGACTGGTTTTGATGTCATTGTCAGCATGGATTGGCTTCATTCCTACTATGCCACAGTCTACTGCAGAAATAAAGTAGTTCTATTCTATTTCCAAATGAACCCGTCCTTGAGTGGAAGGGTAGTGTATCCACTTTTAGAGGTCAATTTATTTTCTACCTTCGGGCAAGAAAATGATATCTAAGGGATGTGTCTATCATCTTGTTTGACTTAAGAACTCTAGTACTGAAACTCCTAGTCCTGAATTAGTCCTAGTAGTAACTGAATATTCAAATGTCTTTCTCAAAGATCTTACAAGAATTCCTCCCGAAAGAGAAATAGACTTCAGCATTAATCTTCTTCCAGATACTGAGCCTATATCTATCTTGCCATAAAGAATGGCACCAGTTGAACTCAAAGAACTAAAAGAATAATTGAAGGATCTCTTAGATAAGGGATTCATCAGGCCTAGTATATCCCCATAGGGCGTACCAGTCTTATTCATGCATACAAAAGATGATTCTCTTAGAATGTTCATTGATTACAATCAATTATTTATCTAAGATAGACCCGAGATCAGGCTACCATCATCTCAGATTCAGAGGATGTGACATTTCAAAGAAAGCCTTTCGTACTCGGTATGGTCATTTCGAATTTTTAGTCATGTCCTGTGGTCTTACCAATGCCCAACAGCTTTCATGGATGATGAACCGTTTGTTCAAACTGTACTTGTATATGTTTATCATAATCTTCATACATGATATTCTAGTTTATTTCTACAGTGAGCATGATGATGCAAACCATCTGAGAATTGTACTTCAGAGCCTCAGAGATCATCAGTTGTTCACCAAATTCAGTAAGTGCAAATTTTGGCTAAGGTCAGTATCATTCCTTGATCATATCACTTCTGGTGATGGCATTAGAGTAGATCCTCAAAAGACTAAAGCAGTAAAAAACTGGCCTTAACCCATCTCTCCATCTGATATCTGGAGTTTCTCGGGTTTGGATGGCTATTATAGATGGTTTGTTGAGGGATTTTCTTCTATTTCATCCCCTATCTCTAGATTGACTAAGAAAAAAGTCAAGTTTCAGTGGTTAGATCCTTGCAAGAAGAGTTTTTAGAAGTTGAAGACTCGACTCACCTCAGCTCCAGTTTTGGCTCTTCTAGATGGTTCAGGTGGTTTTGTATTGTATTGTGATGCGTCTAGAGTAGGTTTAGGTTGTTTCCTCATGCATTAGGGTACGTTCATAGCATACGCCTCCAGATAGGTTAAAACCCATGAGAAGAATTATCCTTCTCATGATCTTGAGTTAGCAGTCGTAGTCTTTTCCTTAAAATTTGGAGGCATTATCTATATGGTGTTCATTTAGATGTGTTCCTAGATCATAAGAGCCTTAAGTATGTCTTTTCTCAAAATAATCTCAATCTTCATCAGAGAAAGTGTTTAGAGATCTCGAAAGATTATGACATGAGTGTCCTTTATCACCCCGAGCAAGGCCAACGTAGTGGCCGATGCTATTAGTAGTCTTGCTCATGTTGAGGATTGTAAGAAGAAGTTATCTCAGGAATTCCATTAGCTTGCCAGACTATGTGTTTGCTTAGTCGATATAGAGGAGGGTAATATATGGGTTCAGAGTATTCTAGAATCATATCTAGTTTTCTAGGTGAAAGAAAAGCAAGATAGAGATCCTAGTCTAGTCAAGTGAAATGAGTAAGTCAAGGATCAAAAAGTAGAGGTTTTCTACCAAAGGGGAGATGGTGTATTGCGTTCTAAGGGTCTCCTGTGACTTCCAGGTGTAGATGACTTGAGGCAGCTAGTTCTTGCAGAAGCGCATAGTGCAAGCTACTCTACTCATCCAGGGGCCATAAAGATGTACCATGACTTGTGGGAAATCTATTTGTAGAGTGGGATAAAGAGAGATGTTATGCAGTTTTTGGATAAGTTGTCTACATATTAGTCGGTTAAGATAGAGCATTAGAAGCCTAGTGGGTCCATGCAGGAGTTAGTATTCCTACTTAGAAGTGGAAAGAAGTTAACATGGACTTTAGGATGGGTTTGCATAATTCAGTTTGGGTCATTATAGATAGGATAACCAAATCAGCTCATGTCCTTCCAGTCCATACCTCTTATTCAGCCAAGGATTACACCAAACTCTACATTAGAGAGTTGGTTAGATTGGATGGTGTTCTGTTATCTATTGTCTCAGATAGAGGTACCCAGTTCACCTCTCATTTCTGGAAAGCATTCCAAAAGGGTCTTGCTACCTAAGTTTATCTCAGTACAACCTTTCATCCTCAGACAGATGGTCAAGTAAAAAGTACCATTCAGACTTTAGAAGATATGCTGTGAGCATGTACACTTGATTTCAAGGGTAGTTGGGATGACCACTTGCCTTTGATTGAGCTTGTATATAACAACAACTATCATTCCAGTATTAAGATGGCTCCGTTTGAAGCTCTCTATCGTAGAAGATGTAGATCTCCAGTCGGTTGGTTCGAAGTTTGTGAGGCCTCGGTCATAGGGCTGACTTAGTATTCGATGCATTAGAAAAAGTCCAGTTAATTAGAGAAAGAGTCTAGGTTGCTCAGAGCCAACATAAGTCTTATGTAGATATGTGTAGAAAGGATCTCGACTTTGAGATTGGTGACTATGTCTATCTAAAGATCTCTCCCATGAAAGGAGTGAAGAGGTTTGGAAAGAAGGGAAAGCTCAGTCCCTGATATGTCGGTCCCTTTAAAATTCTTAGTCACTTTGGCAAGGTAGCTTATGAGCTCGAATTACCTTAAAATCTAGCCTCTGTTCATCCAGTTTTTCATATCTCCTTGCTCAAGAAGTGCGTAGGTGATCCATCAGTCATAGTCCTCCCTATTTATGGCATCGGCATTCAGAGCAGCCTCTCTTATAAAGAGATTCCAGTCAAAATTCTAGACTATCAGACTCGTAGATTGAGGAATAAAGAAGTCCCTCTAGTCAAAGTTCATTGGCAAAATCAGTCCGTTGAGGGAGATATGTGGGAAGCATCAGTAAACATGTGTACCAAGTATATTCACCCCTTCTCCGATAACACAGATCAAGCTCAAGGTAACGGTTCTCCTTAAGCTTTTTTAGTTTTCATGTCAAGATTTCAGTTACAACTTGGTATCAGTCTCAAATGTAGGATTCCAGTTTTAAAACTTGGTACTAAGTACCATTGCATAGCTAGTCATATGTTCATGCATCATATTAGTCATGTGTTTATGCATTAGACATGCATTCTCCCTGTGAGAAACTCAGTTATCAGAAATCTCAGTCATTATTCATGAGTCAGTTAAGTCATGAAATCATACATTAGATATGCATTCTCAGTATAAATCTCAGACATGTCAGTCATGCTTTAACTGTTCATGGTTAGTATGTACTTCAGATCATCATTTCTCCCATCTCAGTCAGTCTCATTCGAGGACGAATGTTCCTAAGGGGGAGATATTATAATACCCAAAAATTTTCTAACTAATTTTGTCCTAAGAATGTCTAGTATTATCTTCTAAACTAACTGATGCTTATTTCAATGGGAATTTTTAAGATTTTCCCTTTTTGTCATGTGGAAATTTCAATAATCTTTCCATTGATATTAGATTCGCCTAAATCTGATAACCGGGTAATAAGTTATGACTATTTCAAGTTCCAACCATAAAACAGCACCATATTAATCATTGGTGCGCCGCACCACAAGAGAAAATGGCTTTTGTCAAATTCTATTAGGGGTCTACGATAGTTGGGTGTCATGCCAAACTTCCAAGTTGCAAACAAAGTGGCAACACGATGGCTCTGCATCGCGTCATTCCCCCATTTCCCAATTGTCAAATTGTAGTGACACGATGCCATAGCACCATGTCGCGCTAGGGGTCCAGTTTGAGAAAATTTTCACCAATTTAAAAGACGCATCCAGGGTTAAAAAGGTCAATTTTCCACCCCTATTTAATCCCTTTAACATGAGATTCAGCTATTTGGAACCCTAAATAAACTAGTTTCTCTCAATTTTCTCTCAAGAACAAGCTAGGGTTTCTATTGGGGATTAAATTTCAAGAAAGCATCTCCGTCAATCTTCGCTAAACCAAGAACTAAGGTATGTGTTGTTTTGATTAATGTATTCCTTTCTTCCATATAGCTTAAGAAACCTATTTAAAATTACAAATCATGATATTTATGTTCTGGTTTGATTTTAACCATGTTTATCTTATTTTATGATTCCCAAGTTGGAATATTTGTGGGTTTTTCATGAAACTACATTAGCAAGTGCATGAAATCCATAAATTGATTTATTTATAATGTGTCAATTCTATGATTAAGCCTATTCCCTATAGGTGCATGCAAGGTGTTTGATAAAATGACTAGGAAGATAGAAATTATGCACTATAGCTAAATTATGATCCAAAATGACTTCCATGTTATTCTTATGTGTTGAAATTTGTTTGTTGGATTGCTCATGAGTTAGCCTTATGAAATTATGCTATGTAAACATGCTATCTTATTCATATACCAAGCTATGATAATCAAAATCCCATGAACTATCTCCAATTATTGTATTATGGATTGTTGATGATTGGTCATGCATTCAAGAATGTCATGCCTTGTTAGTTTCCTTCAATCGACTCCTAGGGGTACTTGTACTCGAAAAATATAGTTGTCTGCCTAGAGTCAGATATGTTTCAAGATATCCTCAGTCAAGCCATGATCTATAGATCTCAGTCAGTCATGTGACTTAGGAAATCTCAGTAAATCAGTAATCTCAGTACTATTATGTCAGTCAATAGAATTCAGTTAATTCAGTTCAGTAATTCATGTTCAGTGTCCATTCAGATGGGAGTAGGAGTTAGCACCGAGTAAACCCAAGGATGGAATCTCACCTGTTATATAAGGGTATGATTCTTAGAATTAATCCTTGTGTTCCAGAACTACGTAGACAGTATATGTTGATACATAATAGCCTGCTATACGAGGGTAGGTTAGGTAACTTAACCTATTATATGAGGGTTCCCACCGTTCTCACAAGAGTTACCTGTTATATGAGGGTTACTCACAGATTGTCCTTACCAGTGGCATGGTATTGACACCCTTCTAATTGGGGTTACAGATTGAACCCCAATTCAGCCATAATGGCGTATTAGGGCTATGTCAGTTAGATAACTACTTCCTACAGTTTCAGTTGCAGAATTTAGGACTGTCAGATACAACCAACTCAAAATAGTATGAAACTTGACTAGTCCCATCAGATTTAGGACAATCAGATACAGTCACTCATGTTATCAGTTATATCAGTTATTATAATTCATTTATCAGTCACGTTAGTTATCAGTAAACTAATGTTATCACGATCTCAGATATAGTTACTATGTTTTCATGCATGTATTCTCACGTTCATATTGGTCAGTTATCTAGTATTGTTCATGCATATGAACCCCATGAATTTAGCCTATCTTACATGCATACCTATACGTTCAAAGTACTGAAGCATTTGCACTATGGTGTTTTATACCATAGGTTCCAAAGAATGAGCTCCAGAGCATTAGCAGGTTCCAGATATCAACAGTCAGTTAGCAGTGAGTCCTCCTCCTTCGAGGACATGATTATTTCTGTATTATCGCATTAATTGATTTATTAGTTGGAGTTAGTTGGGGACCTGTCCCATCAACTCCTTAATCAGAAAGTTCAGTCAGTTAGAGGCTTTTTAGACTAGTATTTTCAGGCAGTTTGTGCAGTATTTTGGGTATTTCATACCCCATCCATATGTTATGATTTATCAGTTATGTTAAAGATTTGAACCTTATGGCCTTTCATTTCATGTCTCCACATTTGTATAGTATATCATGCAGTATACATGTACATATATAAGTCATGCGTTAGCTTGTGGTCCTTAGGGGTCATGAGCACCGTGTAGCATTCCGAGTACCAGATTCGGGGCATTACAGGTACAATCCCCATTATAAAAGAATTTTTTTTAAAAGTTAAAAATAGAAATAGCTTTTTTTTTATAAAATAGTAGTGAAATCATTGTTTTGACCGAAATCATACAACTAAATAAGAATTAATGCGATAAAAGTATATATGCCATCAACAATATCTAAACAATACTACAATAAGAGCCTATGTGTCCATACACTAGAATCACACCCTTTGCTAAGGGTAGAATACTCGGTTGGAGTCTAACTAGTATTAGAACCACAAACTCGAGACAAACATTGTGTAACTCGTATAATAGTAACTTAATGATAATTTAAACTATGATCCAAACCATAAACCTTTGACTAAGGATACTACTTAGTATCAACAATGGTCAACATGCTTATATTCTAAGTCGGTAGGATCCTATAGCCTCAAAAAGTTGGAAGGCCAATTCACCTTTCTATACCCAAATTCATAAATTAGGCTATGTTATGATAATCTAGTCTGAAACATGTCCAATCATTACTACCTAGCATGCAATCTACCCTACACATTTTTTTATGAAGAAAAGTAGACAGAAGCCTACCTCGATGCAAAACTACTATACTAGAATCATCCAAAATTACACTTTTTTGCTCCGTGATCCTAAAATGTCGTCATTCTTTCAAAATATTACTATACATGTAAATAGGAGTAAAATGAGACCCATATTTCCTTATATAAGGTCAGGTCAAAATTTGGCTCAAGAATGGGCCCGCAGGTCATGCCAACAAAATCCAAAATTGAATTTGTCATGAGGTCTCTCGAAGGACAAGGAATGTGAGTTCAAAAGTTGTTCATAAATGGGATACAAATCAGTGTCCAAATTTGCCTCTAAAGTACAAAGATATAAAGACCTAGTTTATAAGAATTTAAAATGAAACGTGACGGAATTTCATGGGGAAACTAATGAGAAATGACAAAAGAGTGTTATTATAACTTAACCTAGATTAAATGGATGATTCCCCAAGCATTACCTATCTTCAAGATCTCAAAAATGGTGGAAAAGGGTAAGAACATGCGGGGAACTTGGTTGAAGAAAGGGGTTTAATCCCATGTAGATGTCGCTGAATTAGCCAGATGATTGCTTAAGAGATCACCTCATGAGTGTTCAAATGATATCTTAAGCGATCCTCCAAAAAAACATGACCTCAACTTAAGTGGTTGAGGGCCACTAAAGCGACCTCTACTTAAGCAGTTTGTCCATCACTTAAAAGGTTGTGCATGGTCAATGTGTGATCCTTAAAGTGATCCCCTAGGAGCTTAAGTTACCTAAGTTCCGCGTAGGCGGTTGCACTAGTTATTTGCAGGAACAAGATTTTTTTAAGTCAAAATAGACTTTGACCGGGTGCACATGATTCATTTGTTACCTTCTGCGTGCAAACGAGCTATCCTACCATACAAAATTCAACATTCTAGACTCAATGGAACCTTCAAAACTTTCAATTGAGATTGTTCTTGCAAAATATGGGGAGAACACCTAGAGTTCAATTTTTCTTAGGATACACCCCATATCCCAAAATGAGTCCAAAAGCCTTGAGATATAAATCGAGGGTCACCCAGCCAAAAATCTGCATTCCAACCCTGATGGTGCTGTTAGAATTCTTATCCAGGGTTTCTAATGAGAAGTTTTGTTTCAAGACCAATTCCTTAACAAAAAAAATCACAAATAAGGAAACGATCATAAAACCTAATAGAACTATATGATAGTCCAATCGTCAGTTTTGACAAGTTGTAAATGAGCTATAGCTAGTATGGGAAGGCTTGAATCTACAAAAATGTGAAAAATATGAGGGAATGACCTAGTAGGTTATTACAATATCCACTACTAAAGGGAATTTTATTTTAGAAGTTTATGGATAGAAATAGTAGTAGGTTATTACAATATCCACTACTAAAGGGAATTTTATTTTAGAAGTTTATGGATAGAAATAGTACAAACTCTCAAAGAGATTAGGTACCGGGCTCACATTCTCGAGCTTTACTTCCCATATAACCTGTAAGAAGAAACAATATTTTTAAGGGATTTTGCTATTAGTATCTCTTTTTCAACCAACCTCTATACTTAAATTTGAAAAAAGCTAAAATGTAAAAGCAACAACCAACTGACCCCAATTAATTTGAGAACTACTGATGCATGGAGATCCAGACCACAACACACTAAGATCACACATACACAAGCACAACCAAACTAAAACTCAACTAAGCTAAAGAAGATCAAAGTCATACATCATGCAACTGACTCCAATATTTAAATCTAACTTTGTTTTGCCTTTCAAAACCTGTTGTCTAGTCCAAGCCATGTAGAAAGTCATTCGAGTCCTATCTTCACGATCCTATCATACTAACCTCGAAAGGTGGAAATAGATCTACTTAAAATCCATAATGGCTAGCATAAGAATAATCCCAAAAGGTGCTACCTAGATTGACAAATGTTGATGACCAAGGTCTGCAATCTATACCAATGCTGCAAACTAATCTAAATGACCCTCTAAATTGAGAATTAGGAGTCCAATGAACAACCACTCAAAATTAAACGATCTTCTAGTGTCCCACAAACTAAGGACGATGACATGTTGAATACAACACGTGTACACTCCTTCAGTTATGAAGATATTTAGAATTTCTAAAAAAGATTAAGAACAAAGGTCAAAAGCAAAAGAAACTATCACAATATGCCATTCTAGCCATAATGCTAGAAACCAACTCTGGATCATACGACGATAACTGGCAGAACTTCAAGGCATACTCCTTGACTGACATCTTACCTTGCTTCAGATTAACAAACTCTACCAACTCTGCTTTCCTTAACTATTAAGAAAAAAAGTGTTCCAGGAAAGCATTAGAGAAATCCTCCCACAGAGATGAGATAACTCCACACTAACACCATATGCCTGATCCTATTCCACGTAATATTAGTATGCCACATCCTTCAGCTGATAGGAAAAAAGCTCCACGTCCTCCATATTAGTGGCTGGCATAAGATGATAAATTTTTTCCATCTCATATAGAAAAACATAAGGATCCTCCTCAACCATAAAACCCGTAATGGTCGAAGGATTCAACCTCATAAACTAGCCAACCCTTGTGGTCTAAGAAGATGGAGTAATAGAACCACCACACTCAAATATAGAAACTACTAATTATGCCAACATATGAATTGACTGAGAAAACTCTGTGTTCGTGACTTCACCCCGAAGAGCTTGAGAAGGACTAAAGGGAACCAATAGAACTGCTAGACAATAAGGAACTGGACCCTTATATTGAGTCTGGATTCAATAAGTAGAATGGATCCCATCAACATTATCCTTAGTTGGGACATAGGAGTTCTCATGTGCTTTAGATCATCGAGGAGGCATGATCTAAAATGCGACCAAACAAGAATTAGTGGAGAATTCAGAACCATAGACTCTATAGCTCAAATATAGAACACACGAAATAGAAATTCTAAATGCCTCGTAGGCTCTCTATTATGAGTATGTCTCGCTACACACCCTTAAAGACACTATACTCATCACGTTCTAGTGCATTCCCAATTGACCATGAACCTAGGAATCTAATACTAATCTGACACAACCCGAACTCAGGCCTAGTCATCTCTGATGACTCAAGTCAAACCGGCACTTAAGAGCACCCCCAATACCCAACCATAAGTTCCTTGCAACCTATGTTGAATGAATTTAAAATATATAACAAGAATGAATGATAAATAATCAATCAAAATAATACAATCCATAACTATAACATACCAAACATCTAATGAAATACCAAACTTATGTCAACCCTAGTGTCAATACCAATACCAAGGATGACACCAATACTAACAACGCTTGTGCCCATAGTAGTCACACAAGCCTCTAACCAAAAATATGGAACATCCGATTGGGACAAGCCCCAGACTATATCCAAAACCAAAGTCCGAGAAACAAAAACAAAGTAAAGATGTCCATACCATGAAATGGAGTATTTTGGAATATGGAAGCTCAACACTTCAGTCTGACTCTAAGCTATCCCTAAATCTAATTCACTGAGCAAAAGGAGTAGTATGTCCCGTTCCTACATTTCGTAGGGATAAACACCCTAATATGGTTAGTCCAATGTATGCTAACACGTACTAGGGAATAGGGATCAAATAATGTCATTATTTAAAACCATAGTAAGTAACCATATGCAATAACATACATATATACATATATTCTACGCCAGGAAAGGGAACCAGGTTCAAGAAGTACTGCAAACATTAATCTAGATTGTGTAGCTTGGCTGTCCTAAACCCACCCATGGGTTATATGTGTCCAGTGTTTCCCCTGAATGGGTCGAAGTGCGTATAGATGCACAAATTGGAGATATCATAGGGGTTAGGGATTCCTGTGTACCCTTCACCCTCCATGATACATATATATAAGTATAAACTAATATGGTTCCCATGTAACCCATAAGTCTATGTTAAACAAGACTAACTCTCATGTCGGCAAACATTAGTTTCTAGTGTCTATTTATCAGACTCACACCTTCACAGTAAGGTATCACAACCTGTCATTACTTCCTAATTAAAACATTTAACACAAAATCAAACCACCAATTCTAAAATTCCACTTTTAAGGCCCGTCTACACATCCCTCTTTAAACACCAATTAAAAGATTATTTGCACATACACATAACCATTAGTCCAATTACATACCAAAGGAATCCCATTGGTATTGTCATACAAACCCAACTTAGACAAAGTCATCAATTCAACTAAACATTTAGGGACTCAGGCTCATTTAACCATTTAAACCACCAAGGCAACAATTCAAATAAACATATGGCTAACGAGGCCTTTATGAAACCTTTTTCCAAATATTTACATTATTAGGCCAATGCCTTAGTTCAAAACACATTTTATTCAAATTATGGTCATCAAGACCTTTAAGAAATTATTTACCCTTCATTAATATTCCTATACCAAGCATTAGTTCAAAACCCAATTCCTCATGCGACTAGTTTGTTCTCTTAGACATTTGCACAAACACATTGAGGGCATAACATTACCAAGACAAAAAATAAACTAAAAACAATAAAGTTTAGGGTTAAACATGATCCGATTGTTAAACAAAAATTAATAAGCACCCACATATGCAAAACTATCATTAAAAATGAATAAAGATAATTTAAACCAAGAGTAAACCATACTTAACAATATACAACAAAGCCCTCAACATTGGCTTTCTAAACCTCATTTATGATTCAAGAAAAATGTTGAAAACATATGATATTTGAGAAATAATTGTGAATAAAGAGTCACATGCCTTATTTAAGAAGATTCACAGAAAGAACTTGACTCCTTAGCCTTTAGATGAACACTTTGTAGAAACCCTAGCCCAATCTTTAAGAAAGAGTTTAGAGAGGATTTTGAGAGTGTTTTGTTCCTTCAAAATGTGTTATGAGAGGCTAAAATGTGTGACCAGGTGTGGGGTCTTAAGGGTTTGGGGTGGGAAATGCCTAAAATGTCCTTAGCTTAAAAGCTGAAAAATGTGCGCAGGAGGTACAGTTTGCCCCTTCCACTCATAATAACTTCATACATATGGTACCCTTTTCTCGTATGTTGATTAGAATGTTGGAAACCATAATCTGTCCAACATACAACTCCTCAGACTGAATAATGCCCTACCATACGACTAGTACCTACACAAATCGTACCCTAGGCAGAATGTCAAGTCTAGACACTACACAACATATGGTTTGGACTTTACTATTCATACCCTACCATACGAATCACATAATGCTTCTTATACCAAGAACAAAACTTTGTCAATGTGACACTGACCAATATACAACCAAGGACTTCAAACCATATCAACTCCATACGAGAGG